>NC_069501.1:1100189018-1100316518 GCF_027579735.1 Bombina bombina
AAATGTTGTTATTTTATATACATGATTACATTTTATTTTTGAGTACAAAGTGTTTCTCATTAAGTTTAAAATTGATTAGATAAATTTAATATACTAAATAATTTTTTATCGCCAGTTTTTGAAAGGAATTTATGCATTTGCAGCATTATTTTCTAGTCAATGTACGGAACAGTCCATTTCACAATCTATCATTCTCTAGAGCAGTACCAGTAACTCACAAACGTGTAAATAAATAGCATGCACATGATTAGAATGTCACTCATGTAAATTACATACTAGACTTGTGCATTCTTGTGAAAGGGAAGCACACTAAAATGTGGATTGGACAAATTTAAGTGTTTCACTTTCACAAGAAGAAATTTGGCTCTGAAAAGATCCAAACATCACAAAAGTCAACCTACTCCTGCATTCGGCATTGAATGAAAATACAGAATGTACAAGTCTATTATATACATTTGAGAATATGAATTGAGAGTGACCATTCTGTACTAATTTGAATAAGTTTACTTGCAAAGGTGATGTGACTGTAGTCTGCCACTGAACTACGCTAAGAAACTATGAATGCATATTATAAAAATAGGTTTCAGTTTTCACTAGTAATGGTATTGCAAGATGGAGTTGACGTTTACATTCAAAACAGAAAGTCTCAGTAAGAATTATACACTGCACAGCTTAGCTAGGTTAAATTCTCAGATAATTACATTGAAGGACCATTAAATATAGGTTGCATAATCAACAAATGCATAATAGAACGTCAGTGCAATAACTATTAAGCGGAATTTCAAAATAGTAATAGATTTTTTAAAGTCAGATTTCAGTTTCCATCATTCCTCTCCACCATGTGACAGCCATCAGCCAATCATAGTCTCATATACGTATATACTGTAAACTCTTGCACATGCTCAGTAGATGCTAATGCCGAGAAAGTGTGCATATAAAAAGACTGTGCACAATTCTATGATGGGAGTAAATTGAAAAATGTTTTAAATTGACATGCTCTATTTGACATGCTCTATTTGAATCATGAAAGTTTCAATGGACATGGGATTGTTTGCTTTACTACCCCCATGTATCTTTTTCGTCCTCTGACAAATCTTCCACTATGGACTTTTTTGCTTAGCCCAACAAATAAGCACAACATTGTGAGACAAATTAGTCAGACTTTGTAAAGCAACTTTTATCTCAAGATATAGCTGCTTTCAGTTTATGTGAATCATTATGTATGTAAATAAAAATATTGATGCCCTCATGTGCTCACTTATCAAATACCCTAAATTATTTACAGTTGCAGATGTTCAAGCACAGAAATAGATGGCTATATATGGTACAAACAATTATCCAAAATAGACACCAGGGGGCGCTCCAAAACAAAAATAATATTCTAAAAGTAATGTTCAGTAAGATAGTGATTACAAATCCTCCAACAATGTTCAAGCACAATATAATTAATTAGATCATACAACACTAAAGTAGATCAACACCTCAAGTTTAGCAATTAAAGCAAGCAATATTATTTAGAAAGCACGATAATGCTATTTCAAAAGACTCCAATCATTTGTCTTGTGTATGATTATAGCTTCTTTTCTTTTTATTTCACTATATCTAAAGGCTTTGCCCTCATTCTTTTATTGAACTATCTTATATTTAGCTTGAGACTTGTCATTTTTAATAGGGGGCAAGTAAAGATTCAAATGTTATCATTCAAACAAAACATGTCATTTTAAATAACTCCAATTTACCATAACTAGGTAGGTTCAAGAACAGGCACATATGTATGAGCACTAAATGGCAGCAGTGTTTGAACAATGTTGTAAATGATGTCCTCCTTTAGAGCTCAACAATGCATAACATTGTTAAAAACATTGTTACAAATTGGAGTAAATTGGACAGTTGTTTTAAATTAGATGCTATAGCTGAATCATGAAAGTTTGATTTTACTTTCATGTTCCTTTAAATACCTGTTTAAACAACCTCTGTTTTATTTTGCATAGTTCCATATCTTCTGCTAAGTATGTTAGCTTGTATTTCATATAATGTATGCTGTCCTTTCTTTATGACACGGCTCCTTTCAAGAGCCTGAATGATTTCTTTTCAGTTTTGCTTTTTACAAACGTATAGAATGGGCAGTTGCATTGTATAACAAATTTCTGCTCGAAAACTGTCATTTATTAAATCTGAAATAAAAACATTTTATGTTTGATAAAGGCAGAATCAGATTAACCTGTTTGTGTTTAATTTATTTGTCATTTTGCTCTTTTCTTTAACTTTGTTGTGTTATTTTGGCACAAGGGTCCAACTGTCAGCCATAAAAACAGGGGAACCTTCTAAATCAGTATTTGTGAAGAATTTTTCTATAACTGCTTTTTTAGGGTAGCATATTGTGCATTTATATCCCTATGATTCAAGGCACATCTTTAGCTATATTTAATAAAATTATGTTAAGAGAATAGTGCACCAAATAATCTTCCTTTTCTTTTTCCCTTGTTTCCTTTTTCCCTTACAAACATTTTCTCGGCCAGGTAAAATGAGTTTAGCAATCTTAGCCAAGGGAATAAACAGAACATTACCCTAAGCCTAGGTGCAAATGTGAAATGTAAAAAGCGATGTTAAATTCTGGGGTTTGACAGTAACATTTAAGAAGTATACCCCTTTTCCTAAGGTCTGTAATTTGAAATATTATTTTAATATATTACATTGCAGATAAGGTACTGTGAAGAACATTTTGCTAAAGCAGACACATGAATAAAATAACCCTGAAAAAGCATTGAACTACCAGGGGATTGAGATTAATACAGCTGCATTTATTTGGAAGTTTATAGTTTCATAAATAATACATTAATGGATGTGTGTGTGCTTTAGAGGCTGCAAGTCTTACGATTTTCATTAGCACTTCTTGGTGTTATTTTTCACAGCAGCCAGTATGATGGGAATTTGTGATTTCTGTTAACAGGCTTGAAATTGATGGGTTTACTCACAAATGGTGCATTAGTGCTGTTATGTGCAGTTGCAGCTGTCCTTTTAGCTGATATTCACATTTCAATAGATTAGAATAAAGTACTTTATTACTTTATAATAAAACAACACAAATGTAATATTTTATCCCCACAACACTTATATAGTTTATAAAACATGAATATACAAGTACATTTGCTGTAACTTGCATCAATGTATTTAGAACACAATTTGCTGTGAAGCATAAAATGTAAAAGTGAAATTATAACTATAAAAATTAACTAAAATAAGATAAAATGTACACTTATTCCTGTTCCTCATACATAAGTCACAAGGAATATAATGTAGGGAAATCAGATGAAACGTTTGAATGTAAAACAAATCTCTAAATAACATTGATTTAAATCTTGCATTATATGGAAGAGGTGTTTGATATATATATATACAGTAACACTGAGGATAGTCAAAGGGATTTAAACCTCATAGTAAATATCAGTAGTTTAGCAAAGCATTGCAAAATAAATGTTTTAAAATCATTTAACACTGTCATTTTATTAATACAATTTAAAAGGTTTTGCATATCCAAAGCAGCACAGGGATAAACCTCTTGACAAGGCTGGAGGAATCCATGTACCTTGTCTCCTCCTCTGATGTTGCCAATTATGGACACATGTATATATGAGCTGTGCTCTATAATCTTACCAATCACTGTGTAGCACATTAGAGGCTTAGTAAATTTCATCATACTTAAAGTGAAGGTAAAGTTTGACCTATCTCTATACACAATTGAATTAGTCACACTTTAAACAATATAATCGCTAACTTCTTTTCCCAAAACGATTATATATCAATTCAATAAATATGTTTTAAATTTCTATACCGTGCCATTCCTGACTCCTCCCATTAGCCATTTCCTTATTTCAGGTAGAATGACGTATAGAGTGGTCCCACCTGCTCTATATGTGTCACCAACGAGCGTTCACGAGTATCCTACGAACTGCGCATGCACATAGCGATTCCATATTGATTCCATAGTATTTCAAATTATTATAGTATTCCATATTATAATATAATATTCCATATATAGTATTCCATAGTATTCCATATTGATTCCATAGTGATTCTGTAGATATAATAAACTTTGTTTTTAATAATAATTTGTTGTAGCCTACATTAGATTTGTCAAAGTCATTATTCTAATTTTTACAATTGAAATAACATATAAACTTACTTAGAATGATATTGAAGAAATTTATTCCGTTTGTTAAAATTGTATCAGTCCGGATTTGGGACTTCGCGATTGGTGCCGTTTCAAGAAAACGTACTACGTATTATTCAATTTCAATAACAATTAGAATAAGCATGTGCGAAACAGTAGCGTGCTTGTTTTACCAGACTAACAAGAAATAGTAAACGCATACGCAGATCATCCTGGAGAAGGATGACGTAGATTGACGGCCACCTAACGGCCAGAATTTCAATAGGATAATCAAAAAACATGACCTGCTGCAAAAAATATATATATATATTAACCGTGTTGAATTTACGGACAGGAAAAAGGTAATAAGAAACAGCGAAAACTCTAATTATATTGATAATTAAAAAAATGATGAATGAAAGTACCATTCATTTAGGGAGACAAGTAAAATTTGATAATGGGATATAGCGAACTTTACCTTCAGTTTAAAGGGACAGTCAACACCAGAATTTTTGTTTTTTAAAAAGAAAGATAATCCCTTTGTTACCCATTCCCCAGTTTTGCATAGCCAACACTTTTATAGAAATAAACATTTTACCTCTGTGTTTACCTTGTATCTAAGGCCTCTAGTTATCAACGTGTCTACTTTACCTGCCTTTGCCGGTTCAATACGCCCGCCTAAGCTCGCCTACCATCGCCGCTGCGGACCTGCAAAATTTCGCCTAAGTTATCAAAAAAGCTGTCAAAAAGCCGCGCACCAAGTACGGGGCGATGAGCAGCGGACTGTGAGAGTTATCACTCATCCGATCTTGCTGCTCTTCGGCTTTTTGACAGCTTTATTGATACCCCTGTCAATAAGCACCCACACTAACTACACTGTTCTACCCCCTATACCGGCGCCCACGGAGCCCCCCGCAACTAAATAAAGTTATTAACCCCTAAACCGCCGCTCCTAGACCCCGCCGCAACTCTTATAAATGTATTAACCCCTAAACCGCCGCTCCCGGGCACCACCGCCACCTACATTATACCTAATAACCCCTATCCTGCCCCCCCCCCTATACCGCCGCCACCTATAATAAAGTTATTAACCCCTATCTTGCCGATCCCGGACCTCGCCGCAACTAAATAAATAGTTTAACCCCTAAACCGCCGCTCCCGGACCCCACCGCAACCTATCTTAAACTTATTAACCCCTAATCTGCCCCCCCTACACCGTCGCCACCTATAATAAATTTATTAACCCCTATCCTGCCCCCCCTACACTGCCGCCACTGTAATAAAATTATTAACCCCTAAACCTGTCTAACCCTAACACCCCCCTAACTTAAATATTAATTAAATAAATCTAAATAATATTTTCTCTTATTAACTAAATTAATCCTATTTAAAACTAAATACTTACCTTTAAAATAAACCATAATATAGCTACAATATAAATAATAATTATATTGTAGCTATCTTAGGATTTATTTTTATTTTACAGGCAACTTTCAATTTATTTTAACTAGGTACAATAGCTATTAAATAGTTATTAACTATTTAATAGCTATCTAGTTAAAATAAAGAGAAATTAACCTGTAAAATAAAAACTAACCTAAGTTACAATTACACCTAACACTACACTATACTTTAATAAATTATTCCTATTTAAAACTAAATACTTACCTGTAAAATAAACCCTAAGATAGCTACAATATAATTAAAATTATTAACCCCTAAACCTAAGTCTAACCCTAACCCTAACACCCCCTAACTTAAATATTAATTAAATAAATCTAAATAATATTTCTCTTATTAACTAAATTAATCCTATTTAAAACTAAATACTTACCTGTAAAATAAACCCTAAGATAGCTACAATATAATTAATAATTACATTGTAGCTATTTTAGGATTTATATTTATTTTACAGGTAACTTTGTATTTATTTTAGCTAGTTAGAATAGTTATTAAATAGTTATTAACTATTTAATAACTACCTAGCTAAAAGAAATACAAAATTACCTGTAAAATAAATTCTAAGTTACAATTAAACCTAACACTACACTATCATTAAATTAATTAAATAAATTAGCTACAAATAACTACAATTAAATTAAATTAAATAAACTAACTAAAGTACAAAAAATAAAAAAAGCTAAGTTACAAAAAATAAAAAAAAATAAGTTACAAACATTTTAAAAATATTACAACAATTTTAAGCTACTTACAACTAATCTAAGCCCCCTAATAAAATAACAAAGCCCCCCAAAATAAAAAAAATCTCTACCCTATTCTACATTAAAAAGTTACCAGCTCTATTACCTTACCAGCCCTTAAAAGGGCCTTTTGCGGGGCATGCCCCAAAGAAAACAGCTCTTTTGCCTGTAAAAGAAAAATACAACCCCCCCAACATTAAAACCCACCACCCACATACCCCTAATCTAACCCAAACCCCCCTTAAATAAACCTACCCCCCTGAAGATCATCCTACCTTGAGCCGTCTTCAGCCAGCCGACCCACGATGGAACCGAAGAGGAGATCCGGAGCGGCAGAAGTCATCATCCGAAGGGCGCTGAAGAAGTCTTCCATCCGATGAAGTCATCATCCAGGTGGCGCTGAAGAGGTCTTCCATCCGATAGAAGTCTTCATCCAGGCTGCGTCTTCAATCTTCATCCATCCGGAGTGGAGCGGAGCCATCTTCAGACGAGCCGACGCGGAGCCATCCTCTTCTTCCCGACGACTAACAACGAATGAAGGTTCCTTCAAGGGACATCATCCAAGATGGCGTCCCTTCAATTCCGATTGGCTGATAGGATTCTATAAGCCAATCGGAATTAAGGTAGGAAAAATCTGATTGGCTGATCCAATCAGCTAATGAGATTGAAGTTCAATCCGATTGGCTGATCCAATCAGCCAATCAGATTGAGCTCGCATTCTATTGGCTGTTCCGATCAGCCAATAGAATGCGAGCTCAATCTGATTGGCTGATTGGATCAGCCAATCGGATTGAACTTCAATCTGATTGGCTGATTGAATCAGCCAATCAGATTTTTCCTACCTTAATTCCGATTGGCTGATAGAATCCTATCAGCCAATCGGAATTGAAGGGACGCCATCTTGGATGACGTCCCTTAAAGGAACCTTCATTCGTCGTTAGTCGTCGGGAAGAAGAGGATGGCTCCGCGTCGGCTCGTCTGAAGATGGCTCTGCTCCGGATGGATGAGGATTGAAGACGCAGCCTGGATGAAGACTTCTATCGGATGGAAGACCTCTTCAGCGCTGCTTGGATGATGACTTCATCGGATGGAAGACTTCTTCAGCGCCCCTTGGATGATGACTTCTGCCGCTCCGGATCTCCTCTTCGGTTCCATCGGTCGGTCGGCTGGCTGAAGACGGCTCAAGGTAGGATGATCTTCAGGGGGTAGTGTTAGGTTTATTTAAGGGGGGTTTGGGTTAGATTAGGGGTATGTGGGTGATGGGTTTTAATGTTGGGGGGGTTGTATTTTATTTTTACAGGCAAAAGAGCTTTTTTCTTTGGGGCATGCCCCGCAAATGGCCCTTTTAAGGGCTGGTAAGGTAATAGAGCTGGTAATTTTTTAATGTAGAATAGGATAGGGATTTTTTTATTTTGGGGGGCTTTGTTATTTTATTAGGGGGCTTAGAGTAAGTGTAAGTAGCTTAAAATTGTTGTAATATTTTTAAAATGTTTGTAACTTTTTTTTTTTTTTTTTTTGTAACTTAGCTTTTTTTATTTTTTGTACTTTAGTTAGTTTATTTAATTTAATTTAATTGTAGTTATTTGTAGCTAATTTATTTAATTAATTAATTTAATGATAGTTTAGTGTTAGGTTTAATTGTAACTTAGGTTAGGATTTATTTTACAGGTAATTTTGTATTTCTTTTAGCTAGGTAGTTATTAAATAGTTAATAACTATTTAATAACTATTCTAACTAACTAAAATAAATACAAAGTTACCTGTAAAATAAATATAAATCCTAAAATAGCTACAATGTAATTATTAATTATATTGTAGCTATCTTAGGGTTTATTTTACAGGTAAGTATTTAGTTTTAAATAGGATTAATTTAGTTAATAAGAGAAATATTATTTAGATTTATTTAATTAATATTTAAGTTAGGGGGTGTTAGGGTTAGGGTTAGACTTAGGTTTAGGGGTTAATAATTTTATTACAGTGGCGACGGTGTAGGGGGCAGGATAGGGGTTAATAAATTTATTATAGGTGGCGACGGTGTAGGGGGGGCAGGATAGGGGTTAATAAATTTATTATAGGTGGCGAGGGTGTAGGGGGGGCAGGATAGGGGTTAATAACTTTATTATAGGTGGCGATGGTGTAGGGGGGGCAGGATAGGGGTTAATAAATTTATTATAGTGGCGGCGGTGTAGGGGGGCAGGATAGGGGTTAATAGGTATAATGTAGGTGGCAGCGGGGTCCAGGAGTGGCGGTTTAGGGGTTAATACATATATTATAGTTGCGGCGGGGACCAGAAGTGGCGGTTTAGGGGTTAACATATTTATTATAGCTTGCGGTGGGCTCCGGGAGCGGCAGTTTAGGGGGTAAACACTTTATTTTGTTGCGGCAGTGTAGGGGGGGACAGATTAGGGGTGTTTAGACTCGGGGTACATGTTAGGGTGTTAGGTGTAGAAATTACCATATGAATCAATGGGATGTCTGGCAGCAGCGAACATGAACTTTCGCTATGGTCAGACTCCCATTGATTCCTATGGGATCCGCCGCCCCCAGGGCGGCGGTTTGAAAACCAGGTACGCTGGGCCGGAAAAGTGCCGAGCGTACCTGCTAGTTTTTTGATAACTAGCAAAAGTAGTCAGATTGTGCCGCACTTGTGTGCGGAACATCTGTAGTGACATAAGCATCGATCTGTGTTGGACTGAGTCCGGCGGATCGAAGCTTACGTCACAAAATTCTACTTTTGCCGGTGTCTAGGGCTTGATAACTAAGGCGAATCAGCCTCGCCACAAATACGCTGCGGAATTCCAGCGTATTTGAGGTTGACGGCTTGATAACTAGGGGCCTAAGTCTCTGCAAACTGCCCCCTTATTTCAGTTATTTTGACAGACTTGCATTTTAGCCAATCAGTGCTCACTCCAGGGTAACGTCACGTGTGTGAGCTCAGTGTTATCTATATGAAACACATGAACTAATGCCCTCTAGTGATCAAAATGCAATCAGATTAGAGGCTGTCTTCAAGGTCTAAGAAATTAGCATATGAACCTCCTAGAATTAGCTTTCAACTAAGAATACCAAGAGAACAAAGCAAAATTGGTGACAAAAGTACATTGGAAAGTTGTTTAAAATTTCATTCTCTATTTAAATCATGAAAGTTGTTTTTGGACTTGACTGTCCCTTTAATTATGATGTAGGCTTCCCAGCTGCATAGGAGGAAGTGAAACAAGTACATTTATCAGACCTATATAACAGCAAAAGCAGGGCATGCAATTTTAAACAACTTTGCAATTTACTTTTATCATCAAATTTGCTTTGTTCTCTCTGTATTCTTTTTTAAAAGCTAAACCTAGATAGGCTCATATGCTAATTTCTAAGCCCTTGAAGGCCGCCTCTTATCTCAGTGCATTTGCCAGTTTGTTCACTGCTAGACAGTGCTAGTTCATGAATGCAATATAGATAACATTATGCTCACGCTCGTGGAGTTATTTATGAGTCAGCACTGATTGGCTAAAATGCAAGTTTGTTAAAAGAACTTAAATAAGGGGGTAGTCTGTAGAGGCTTAGATACAAGGTAATCACAGAGGTAAAAAGTATATTAATATAACCATGTTGGTTTTGCAAAACTGGGGAATGGGCAATAAAGGGATTATCTATCTTTTTAAACAATAACAATTCTGGAGTAGACTGTCCATTTAACATGCTGGATGAGTGTGTATCTTTTTAATGCATTAACACAGACTTTGCTGCAATTCTTCTGCCCACCAATTGTCTTATTTGGCGTAGACAAGGCTAGCCACTGCCATTTTGTTGGTAAATGTTTCTTTGTTTTACAATTGCTTATCTCACCACCTCTGCTAAGGTCAGTTAGGGAAATACTGTAAATGTAACAGGGTTAGAATTGAGAAGCTTGCAGTGTGCACTTCCAATTCTCAGAATTTGAAAACCCCCAAATTTTAGACTTAAATTATAGGAAAAAGGGCAAGGTAAACAAGGAAAGTATATTGAAAAATTGTTTTACTATGCATAATAAAAACATTTTATATTACAATGTGCAGTGTACACACATTTATTCCTTAAGATAAATATAATGAAAACAATTTACATGGAACTAAAATTCACTCTCTTTAGGTCTTTCTGCTGAGAAATTAATTTATATTTTTAATAGGAGATAGCTTTTAACAGTGTTATGTTACTTTTTATTGTATTATTTTTATTATGAGCACTTTTTACATACACAGTGCAGCCAACATTTCATCCATAGTTGTTTTTTAACACCAACAATGTGTGTTACCCAATTGCAATCCATAAAATTTCTTGTGGAAACATCAAATTGCAACTGTGGTGATATTAAGATTTATGTCCAAAGACATTTCAATCTATTAAAAATTCACAGTTTGAATTATTAAACAGAATGAATTAGTAATGGATGTAACACCAAAATATCGTTAAACAGTCTGAAACAATAGAAATGCAGACTTTTCAAATGAATTTTCGCAAAAATATTCATAGACTTTCGCAGAAGCAAAAGATATAGAACAAAGGTAAAAAGAAAGCATGGCAACAAATTCAATATTCCTGACTGCCTAATATGTATGAATGCAGGGGTTTTTTTTTATTATTATTATTTTATTATTTTTATTGAGGGCTCAAAGTTCCCAAAAAACAGAAAAGCAAAACAGAAAATGATATACAGATATTCATTTCACATCTGCATGAGAAGAAAAATAAAATAAAATTAAACATCAAGAGCACAAAAGTCCTCAGTTTTCTCCCTTCTAGAATGAATTGGCCACTTTTGGGCCACTGAATTGTCTTTTATATGCACAAACAGGATTTTCTTTTTCATTTTTATATAATTAAAAGGGTTATAATCTTGATATGGATTTGCTTTTTTAAACAGATGAGTATGAAAAATGTTAAAGAAAAAAAAAAAAAAAAAAGAAAAAAAAAAAAAACAAGAAAGGAGAAACCTCCAACTGGACCACACACCCCAAATAGTGTGATGTAGATTAAGGTGAATAAATAACAAGAACAAAGGAGAAAAAGATCTTATGGAAAATATGTATAAGGCAACCAGGCAGAACTGTGGTGTCATATTAGCCCCAACGTGCACTATGGACCAAGAGTAATGCTATCGGCATGTTCATTTATTTCACACTATGCAGTATTCATGTTGTGTAATAAATATATGTCCTTCTCATACTGGGAAATGCTTAAGTTATTTGGATTGTAAATTTATCCCTCTCACGGCCCCGGCCGCTGGCCACTGAGAGGGGGCATATAGTATGTAAATGTAATCTCCAGCTGTGATATAAGATAATTAATGCTAGCCTCTGATACAAAGGTGGAATAGTAATCCTCTGGGGACCCCCACTAACCCCCGTGGCAACAGTGCATATATAAATATTTACAGAGAGCTATACTAGTAGCGGAGCGGTGACTAAGTCTCTGGACAGTTTACACTAATACATAGTATAAAGGCAGTAATGCTGTCACCCGTAACATATTCAGGCAATTTTTGTATGTCCCCCATAGGCCCCCCTCATACCTACTGGTTGGGTAAGAGGACGACAACAGTAACATAGCACATCATGGTAGCGAACACATGCAGAACACATGCTAAGACCACTTGTACGTGGTAAGATTGACACTCCGGTGCACATCTTGAAATACAGCTAATCGTTAGTAAGATAGCTTGATATATAAAACAAAACGTAATTGAAGTACATTGAGAATATAGTTTTAAGAACAACTGGAAAACAGTTCACTCCGCAACTTGCGTAAGAGTCCAACTTTTAACTGGTTATAACATATGTACCCAGTGGGTACATATAATTATAAATAAAGGGTGTATTCTATCCAGAGAGGGCATCTGCAGACTACCCTACCACAGATCCAAGACACAACCAAAACTGAGCGAATAGAAGCAAGTTCCATCTGTCACGATGGGGCACGAGTGACACTGAGGCTTGTATGAAAAATTAGATGTGATCCGGGCCAGATAGTTCTCCAGATTCAGCGGATACGGCCCCATCTTAGTTTGAACCGGCCTCCCCCTTGCCATGCGCTGTGATACCTCCTCTTTTATGAACCGTGGGACCGGGTCTCCCAATAAAGGCTTTCTCTTAGAAGAAAACTTTTTAGCATAGTTTTTGAGCGGAGAGTCCTTGACTTTCTTTATGTGAGGTGGCATGACAGCTCTCTGTGTTAGTTGTGGACCGTGCTGCATTTGGTGGAAGCGAGGTGAGGGCGCCTTGCCTTCGGGGTGCTCCACGTCTGTTGACTCATTCGGAGTTGTGAATACCCTTTGTATCAGGTAATCATAAGGGGCTTTCAGCCATCAGCTCTTGCATGAGATAGTCAAGACTTTCCAAGTACGGGTCGGGTTCTTGTGTGGGGTACTCTCCCGCCATATCCACCATCTTAGATGCCGCCTGGAAGCAAAGTCACTCGTATTATGTCTGAAAATCTTCTCCTTTAAAGGTTCAGAAGCCTTGTTGTATTTTGTTTGGTAAATGTGCTATCCAGCCGGAGTCAGCAACCTCGGAATTTTCCGAGGGGGAAGCGCCGCCTGTTATGAGCCGCTGCTCCAGGCCCTTATTGTCCAGTCCAGAGTTCCAGTGTCATGAACACAGCCACAATTATAGTGATGAACCCTAAGCAGGGTTAGATAATGTTAGAGATAAAAGGTCTACCAAAATAGCTGTACTTTAGTGCCTATAAACAGCGGTTTTAAGGACTATTCTTTTGGAGCTCCTGGATGTGCGACCGCTGTGGTACGCTACTTGGACACGCCCCCCGAATGCAGGGGTTTTTATCATTCATCAATCTGAATTCATAAAGTGTGCAATTCATTTTTTGATATTCTCTTTAGTAATTTGATAGATAACTTGCTTAAAGGGACAGTCTAGGCCAAAATAAACTTTCATGATTCAGATAGAGCATGTAATTTTAAACAATTTTCCAATTTACTTTTATCACCAATTTTTCTTTGTTCTTTTGGTATTCTTAGTTGAAAGCTTAACCTAGGAGGTTCATATGCTAATTTCTTAGACCTTGAAGGCCACCTCGTTTCAGAATGCATTTTAACAGTTTTTCACCACTAGAGGGTGTTAGTTCACGTATTTCATATAGATAACACTGTGCTCGTGCACGTGAAGTTATCTGGGACAGGCACTGATTGGCTAGACTGCAGGTCTGTCAAAAGAACTAAAATAAGGGGGCAGTTTGCAGAGGTATAGATACAAGGTAATCACAGAGGTTAAAAGTATATTATTATAACTGTGTTAGTTATGCAAAACTGGGGAATGGGTAATAAAGGGATTATCTATCTTTTAAAACAATAACAATTCTGGTGTAGACTGTCCCTTTAAATATCCACACACTGCACTGCAATTATAAAATAACATTTTGATAAGCATATATTGACCTTACATAAAACTTTATTATTTTAATATATATTTATTCCAATCACCTTAGTTAAATATAAATGTTTGCATAATAATAAGTATTTGGAAACAATGACTTAAAATAGCATTCTTCCAATATATATTTATTTTAAAAATTGCAGTAAAAATTAATAATATTGAGATTGAACTTGTTTTTTAACTTCCTGTTATGAGCTGTTTGACACCCATGTCCCATGTCCAGAGCTGTAGCCAGTATATAGTATAAACAAGACTGGCTTTCACAGTACCAGCTGTACACAGTATTCTGTACACCGTAGAAGGCAGCAGCTTTCTATCTTACTTTAGCAAAATTAAGGCAAGTTTTCTCAGGAAATTAGTTTACACAGCTAAACCAACTTGTCAGGGAGTATTGTGAGGAATGTTTCAGCAGGCCTCACTACAGAGACTAATTTGTTGTCAAGGTAAACATGCAGGAATACTAATCAACTTCAGACCAGATCTATCAGAAGCATGAAGGCTGTTTCTGCTTCATTTTGTGTCCCCCAATATCTGCTAATGTAAGAAAACTGTTTCCTTATTGCTGTGTGCAGCATAATCTGCATAGCTAGTACAATTACAGCCTGTTGTGCCTGGTGTACACAGTATACTGTCAACAGCTAGTACTATTACAGCCAATGAAGTCACACTGTTGTGTAGAGTGTTGGGCACATGCTTTACAGTTGGCTAGGGAGAGTAGGAAAATAGCTAGTTGTGCCTGGTGTACACAGTATTCTGTCAACAGCTAGTACTATTACAGCCAGTGAAGTCAGGATGTTGAGTAGAGTGTTGGGCATATGCTTTACAGTTGGCTAGGGAGCGTAGGGAAATAGCTATTTGTGCCTGGTGTACACAGTATTCTGTCAACAGCTAGTACTATTACAGCCAGTGAAGTCAGGCTGTTGAGTAGAGTATTGGGCACATGCTTTACAGTTGGCTAGGGAGAGTGGGAAATAGCTATTTGTGCCTGGTGTACACAGTATTCTGTCAACAGCTAGTACTATTACAGCCAGTGAAGTCAGGATGTTGAGTAGAGTGTTGGGCATATGCTTTACAGTTGGCTAGGGAGCGTAGGGAAATAGCTATTTGTGCCTGGTGTACACAGTATTCTGTCAACAGCTAGTACTATTACAGCCAGTGAAGTCAGGCTGTTGAGTAGAGTATTGGGCACATGCTTTACAGTTGGCTAGGGAGAGTGGGAAATAGCTATTTGTGCCTGGTGTACACAGTATTCTGTCAACAGCTAGTACTATTACAGCCAGTGAAGTCAGGATGTTGAGTAGAGTGTTGGGCATATGCTTTACAGTTGGCTAGGGAGCGTAGGGAAATAGCTATTTGTGCCTGGTGTACACAGTATTCTGTCAACAGCTAGTACTATTACAGCCAGTGAAGTCAGGCTGTTGAGTAGAGTGTTGGGCACATGCTTTACAGTTGGCTAGGGAGAGTAGGAAAATAGCTAGTTGTGCCTGGTGTACACAGTATTCTGTCAACAGCTAGTACTATTACAGCCAGTGAAGTCAGGCTGTTGAGTAGAGTGTTGGGCACATGCTTTACAGTTGGCTAGGGAGAGTAGGAAAATAGCTAGTTGTGCCTGGTGTACACAGTATTCTGTCAACAGCTAGTACTATTACAGCCAGTGAAGTCAGGCTGTTGAGTAGAGTGTTGAGCACATGCTTTACAGTTGGCTAGGGAGAGTGGGAAAACAGAGAGCCTTGTGGGGAAAGAATGATACAGTATAATCACACAGCTTATAACACAAAATCACAACACAGGCAACTTTACTTTTCAATTTTTTAAAAACTTTAACTGCAATGTATATATATATATATATATATATATATATATATATATACTGTATATATATATATATATATATATATATAATATTCTATTTGCCACTTTTTTTAATATTTACTTTATTTTCTGAAACATATGTATTCTTCATAGAAAGTGCTTTTAAATTTACAGGCATAATAACCTTATATTGTGCAGACCCATACACAAAATATTCCTTCTATACTATTAGAAAAAAGAGAGAATAGGACCTACAACTGTTAGATAGTCCTATGAAAAGACAGGGAATACAGCACTCCTTTTAAATGTCAGTAAACACTTTTTTATTTTGTTAATACTGTTCTATACTCCTGAACTGAAACAAGATAAGCATGAACAGGTGTAGTAAAAAGATACTTCATATTACATACAATACTCAACAAAACCCAAAGAAGTCATTCTTAATGCAAGCCCCAACCTCCTATAAGCGTTCTTACACTGGAAATCACTAATCTAAGTCAACAACAACTAGTGTGCACACTAAATGGCACATATTGGAGACTTATAGTGATCAGCGCTGATACTCAAAACAAAAAAAGCATGCTGTTTTGAAAAAAGTGTCCAGTAACATTAAATAGGAGCCAGTTCGATTAGTATGTGCAACAGTCTGTCAAGTTATCCTCCAGATTATTTCCAGATAAAAAATGCTTATATCCTACACACTGTGTCAGTTATTACCAGTTAGCAAGCAGGCAGACAAGTTAGATCACAAAAAGCCAGTCAATAGCCAGTCAGCTGTGTGAGTATCAGACTTCTCTTAGATATATGCAGTTCATGCAGTACCGATATTTATTATAGGGAACGTTACCTTCCGTAACTCGGCTTCTTAGATCACACCGCTTTAATCCAAATGGAGTAAGTACATCCTACCTGAAGCCTTTATTCCCTCCATTGGTAGTGCTCGGTTCACCGCACCTTCCTTTACCCAGACCTTAGTACTTTAGTCGTCATGTACACTTGTTCAGAAGTTACTCACAAAATGATTTCACTTTGCTTAATATCACTACTTGCTTTCTTTTGCTGTGACACTCCGCATTTTCCTTTCAATCTGGGACTCTTGTAACTTGGTCCTTTCGAAAGACCGCATCCAGGTGAATAGCTTTCAAACAAACCAGCCAACGCGCATTTCACCCATAATCCTTTGCGACAAGGGCTTCATCAGGGCTATCAATCATAGTGTGAGTCCGATAAGTTCCCCTTTTCTTACATCTTTAAAATAGTTGATGTGAAATGAACTTTTCTTGTAATTTGTAGTAATATAATTGAAAGCATTCACAGGTGTTGTGTGGAGATATTGCTTTAAATGGCATTCACACTCTCAGATGAGGTCTGGGAAGCAGAGATAAATGAATCATTATCTAAAAGTGGAAATACATTGGAAGGTGCAAATGAGGAAGGTAATATAAATGTATTTAATGCATTTAAAAAGTACAGAAGTAACGTAGTTAAGCAAATCAAATTAAGGGCTGAAAATTCAAGTCTAAATAACTATTTCAATAGTAAAATAATTCCAAGAGGACTTAGACTAAAAATTGACCCAGGACAAAATACAAGGGAAGAGGAAGGAGGGGAGGATTTCATAAATGAATGGAATGAGAAACTATCCTCCTCTATATGTCTAATGGAAATGATAGTAAAAAGAAATGAAGTAAGATTTGAGAAAACAAAGTTAGAAGTTGAAAATGCTATTAAAACTGTAAAGGGATTTGAAAATAATTCACATTTTGATAAACTGAATGTAGAAATGAAAACATATATTGGTGAAAGTACAAGCAGAGATAGAAAGTGTAGAAAACTCTGTAGGGACCAAGACGATTATAAAAAAGGAAGAATTTATTCCTATAAATCTGAGAAGGGAATGTATGACTCAGGAACTGGCGCATCAGGTATTGAAAGTGATTATAGTGTGTCAAAAAACGACTTGGGGGGGCAGAGGCAGAGGTGGTGGCTCAAGAGAAAGGGGGGCAGAAAGAGAAATAGAGGGGCACAATTCAGAATTTCCAAACAGGAGATACCAAACCAGACAATACAGAGCTGGAAGGAATTTTCCAGATCAGGGCAATTTTCAAGAAGGGTGAGGAGAGGACAGAGGAAGGAATTCTAGGAAAACATAAAATAGAGCAAGATGATTTACAAATAATCAATCTATCATCTTTACAATTTAACCTTGCACATATAAGTCTCCTCAAAAAAGGTCTATATTTTTGCCCCACAGCTAAACTGGAAAAAAATTGAAGTCCTAAAAGATCTGAATCTGTTTGGTAGAAAAGTAGTCCTGTCACAAATTATGAAAAATAAAGGGGATTTAAAAACCTTTGAAAAGAATCTAGGTATTAGTGATAATGAAGCTTTGACTGACCTAATTTCCCTTTTAGGGGAAAATGATGGAGAAAGCCAAAACACAAACCTAAATGTAACAGTTGACCCAATAACAGCTCCCCCACGTTCAAGCTTAAAACTCAAATCAACGTATATGCCCCCTCTGTCTTTAGTACCTGCTGTTAATTACTTTGTAAGAGCGGTAGAAAAAGATATTGAAAAAATATCTGATAATATGATGATCAATGATAATTTAACGCATAAAGAAAGGACAGCCCTGAATGAGCTAATAATCGCCAAGATTATTATCATAAAGCCGGCTGACAAAGGTGGAAATCTTGTCCTTATGGATGAGAAACAATATGTAAAAGAAGTAAAACGCCAACTGAATGACAAAAATCCATATGCTAAACTACCCTTTAATCCAATAAAAAAAATCACAATCAGAACTTTTTAAAATCTTGAATGATGGTAAATTAGAGAAACTAATTAATTTGAAATAATTTAAGTTCATGTACCCTGAGTATCCTGTTACTCCAATATTCTATACAATACCAAAATTGCATAACAATAGAAAGAATCCACTGGGTCGTCCCATAGTCTCAGGGATAGGCAGTCTTATGGAAAAAGTAGGAAATTATATTGATACATTTCTGAGACCATTTCTAGTGACTCTACCATCATATGTAAAAGACACTCTAAGAGACAAGAGGTAAGATATATGATAAACACACAGACTTTATCATTGAGTTGCTGAGGTTTGTCTTAACCCACAATGTCTTCATGTTTGATAATCAAATATATCAAAAATTAAAAGGCACTGTAAAACCACCCCACTTATACATGCTTGCATTTAGGTGCATGGGAGATGACTGATGTATTTGATAAGCATGGGGACATTGTTTAGAAATACATCCACCTCTGGGTCCATTATGTGGATGATATCTTGCTGCTGTGGGATGGCTCAGTGGAGTTACTAAATGATTTTATTTTGGAATTAAACAAAAATAATAGGAACATCTTCTTGACTTCAGAAATAAATGAGAATTAACTAAATTTTCTGGATATTAAAATAAAAAAGCAAGGCACTATACTCACTACGGAAAATTTTAGGAAAGATACAGCTACAAATAGCATATTGGAGGCTTCTAGTGCACACTCAGCAAGTGTAAAGGAAGGGGTACCTACTGGACAGTTCCTGAGGCTCAGAAGGAACTGTTCAGTAGATAAGAAATTTGAAGAGCATGCTGACCTGATGCAAAATAGGTTCTTGAGAAGAGGTACTCAAAAAAAAATCTGTAAAAAGAGCACGAAAGAGAACAAGAAATACTCAAAGAGACAAACTCTTGTATAAAGAAAATAGGACCACAGATAGTGAAGTTCAAACAATCAGATATATCATCAAATTTAACTGTCAGTGGGAGACTATGAGATCAATTTTCAAAAAGAACTGGCATGATTTACTCCAAGATGAGGGGTTAAAAGAAGTAGTGGGTCCAGTTCCTCTGATGACAGCAAGAAGAGCACAACATTTGTAAGATCCACTTGTAATAAGCAACTATGTGAGATCCCCCCATATGGGTAATTGGTTGAGTTCCCATAAGGTAAAAGGAAACTCTCCATGTGGTAATTGTGTACATTGCCCTTTTATGGTGAGGACTAAAACTTTTAGCACAGGGAGAAACAGTATCAGATCAAACATTTCACTAATTGTGATTCCTTTGGAGTGGTCTATTTTCTCTATTGTTCCTGTCCAAAATTTTACGTTGGAAAAATAAAAAGACAGATAAAAGATTGCATAAGAGAACATAGAGATTACATTACCTCTCTGAAGAATACAAGTGTGGCAAGGCATTTTTTGGAATGCCATGAATCAAATCCAGAAACTCTGAGATTTGATGGTATTGATAGAGGCATTACATCAGGAAGATCCACTTGTAATAAGTAACTATGTGAGATCCCCCCATATGGGTAATTGGTTGAGTTCCCATAAGGTAAAAGGAAACTCTCCATGTGGTAATTGTGTACATTGCCCTTTTATGGTGAGGACTAAAACTTTTAGCACAGGGAGATACAGTATCAGATCAAACATTTCACCAATTGTGATTCCTTTGGAGTGGTCTATCTTCTCTATTGTTCCTGTCCAAAATTTTACGTTGGAAAAATAAAAAGACAGATAAAAGATTGCATAAGAGAACATAGAGATTACATTACCTCTCTGAAGAATACAAGTGTGGCAAGGCATTTTTTGGAATGCCATGAATCAAATCCAGAAACTCTGAGATTTGATGGTATTGATAGAGGCATTACATCAGGAAGGGGGGGGGGGGGCAATGACAAGTGTCTTTTACAAAAAGAGACAAAATGGATGTATCTTTTAAAAACATGGTCCTCCAAGGGGTTAAATGAAAAATTAGAATTTGCGAGTTTCCTTTAATAAACATTCGTTTGGATGTTCTCAAATTACACCCTTTACTGCTCTAAGTGAACAGAATATGGTGAGACTTCTATAAATGAGAAATCCTCATATTTTGCATCTTATCGATGTATCTCTATAAATATGTTTATACTGTAAGAAAAATTCGGCCATCCATAAATAAAATCTATATTAGTATAGATATAGTTTTGAAATAGTACAGTATTAGATTAGATACTGTGCATGATATCATGCTAATGACTTTTTGAATATACAGGTGGCCCTCGTTTTACAACGGTTCAATTTACACCGTTTCAGAATAACAACCTTTTTTTCCAGTCATGTGACTGCTATTGAAAAGCATTGAGAAGCAGTGCATTTATTAAAATAACCAGTAGGTGGAGCTGTCCGCTTGTGTTGCAGCAAACCAAGCAAGCTGAAATTAATCAGTTTAACCAGACCTGAGCTATCGAGCAGATTTCAAAGGAGCAAAATCTTCCTGTCTATAAATCAGTCCAGTTTGGAATGCATAGAAAGAACTGTTTGCAGAAAAATGCAAGTGAAGTCTGTGTTGTGTGATTATTTTATTAGGTTTATAATGCTGTTTAGCAAATGTTTTTGTTCATTTAACTTAGTTTAATTATATATTTTGTGTTGTGTGATTATTTTATAACGTTTATAATGCTGTCTAGCATTTAAAGTCTTCATTTCAAAGCTTTAAAAACAATGTATTAGATGTTACTTATGACAATTCTGAGAGGGGCCTGGAACCTAACTCCCTCACTTCCCATTGACTTACATTATAAACTGGGTTTCAATTTACTACGGTTTCGATTTACAACCATTCCTTCTGGAACCTAACCCCGGCGTAAACTGAGGGCTACCTGTAGTGGTTAGCAAAAGGTTGTTTCTAATAAATAATAATTAAAAAATAATCTTTTGGTGTTAGTGGTTCCCCTTTAAAATGAAGGGTAGAAAATATAAGGGTAAGAGCCCCATATGGAGATCATATATATATATATATATATATATATATATATATATATATATATACAGGGAGTGCAGAATTATTAGGCAAATGAGTATTTTGACCACAACATCCTCTTTATGCATGTTGTCTTACTCCAAGCTGTATAGGCTCGAAAGCCTACTACCAATTAAGCATATTAGGTGATGTGCATCTCTGTAATGAGAAGGGGTGTGGTCTAATGACATCAACACCCTATATCAGGTGTGCATAATTATTAGGCAACTTCCTTTCCTTTGGCAAAATGGGTCAAAAGAAGGACTTGACAGGCTCAGAAAAGTCAAAAATAGTGAGATATCTTGCAGAGGGATGCAGCACTCTTAAAATTGCAAAGCTTCTGAAGCGTGATCATCGAACAATCAAGCGTTTCATTCAAAATAGTCAACAGGGTCGCAAGAAGCGTGTGGAAAAACCAAGGCGCAAAATAACTGCCCATGAACTGAGAAAAGTCAAGCGTGCAGCTGCCAAGATGCCACTTGCCACCAGTTTGGCCATATTTCAGAGCTGCAACATCACTGGAGTGCCCAAAAGCACAAGGTGTGCAATACTCAGAGACATGGCCAAGGTAAGAAAGGCTGAAAGATGACCACCACTGAACAAGACACACAAGCTGAAACGTCAAGACTGGGCCAAGAAATATCTCAAGACTGATTTTTCTAAGGTTTTATGGACTGATGAAATGAGAGTGAGTCTTGATGGGCCAGATGGATGGGCCCGTGGCTGGATTGGTAAAGGGCAGAGAGCTCCAGTCCGAATCAGACGCCAGCAAGGTGGAGGTGGAGTACTGGTTTGGGCTGGTATCATCAAAGATGAGCTTGTGGGGCCTTTTCGGGTTGAGGATGGAGTCAAGCTCAACTCCCAGTCCTACTGCCAGTTTCTGGAAGACATTTTCTTCAAGCAGTGGTACAGGAAGAAGTCTGCATCCTTCAAGAAAAACATGATTTTCATGCAGGACAATGCTCCATCACACGCGTCCAAGTACTCCACAGCGTGGCTGGCAAGAAAGGGTATAAAAGAAGAAAATCTAATGACATGACCTCCTTGTTCACCTGATCTGAACCCCATTGAGAACCTGTGGTCCATCATCAAATGTGAGATTTACAAGGAGGGAAACAGTACACCTCTCTGAACAGTGTCTGGGAGGCTGTGTTTGCTGCTGCACACAATGTTGATGGTGAACAGATCAAAACACTGACAGAATCCATGGATGGCAGGCTTTTGAGTGTCCTTGCAAAGAAAGGTGGCTATATTGGTCACTGATTTGTTTTTGTTTTGTTTTTGAATGTCAGAAATGTATATTTGTGAATGTTGAGATGTTATATTGGTTTCACTGGTAAAAAGAAATAATTGAAATGGGTATATATTTGTTTTTGTTAAGTTGCCTAATAATTATGCACAGTAATAGTCACCTGCACACACAGATATCCCCCTAAAATAGCTATAACTAAAAACAAACTAAAAACTACTTCCAAAACTATTCAGCTTTGATATTAATGAGTTTTTTGGGTTCATTGAGAACATGGTTGTTGTTCAATAATAAAATTAATCCTCAAAAATACAACTTATATATATAAAGTATACAAATCTAAATGTGGGGACAAAATACTCTTTTTGGTGAAAAGAGCGATATATCCCCATAAATTAACAGATAACGTATTTCTAATGTGAAAGGTTGTTGATGAATGAATGTTAGACAAAATAGTATCTTTTTGTAACATATTTAAGTATTTAGTGAGCAAGTATTCATCCACCTTAAAAAGCTACAATGAAACAAAAAGAGGTGGAGTTTACCTGTTAAAAGAATGACTCACACTATGATTGACAGCCCTGATGAAGCCCTTGTCGCAAAGGATTATGGGTGAAACGTGTGTTGGCTGGTTTGTTTGAAAGCTATTCACCTGGATGCGGTCTTTCAAAAGAACCAAGTTACAATAGTCTCAGATTGAAAGGAAAACACTGAGTGTCACGGCAAAAGAAAGCAAGTAACGACATTAAGCACAGTGAGATCGTTTTGTGAGTAACTTCTGAACAAGTGTACATGACGACTAAAGTACTAAGGTCTGGCTAAAAGAAGGTGTGGTGAACCTAGCACTACCATGGAGGGAATAAAGGCTTCAGGTAGGATGTACTTACTCCATTTGGATTAAAGCGGTGTGATCTAAGAAGCCGAGTTGCGGAAGGTAACGTTCCGTATAATAAATATCGGTACTGCATGAACTGCATATATCTAAGAGAAGTCTGATACTCACGCAGCTGACTGGCTATTGACTGGCTTTTTGTGATCTAACCTGTCTGCCTGCTTGCTAACTGGTAATAACTGACACAGTGTGTAGGATATAAGCATTTATATCTGGAAATAATCTGGAGGATAACTTGACAGACTGCTGCACATACTAATCAAACTGGCTCCTATTTAATGTTACTGGACAATTTTTTCAAAACAGCATGCTTTTTTTGTTTTGAGTATCAGCGCTGATCACTATAAGTCTCCAATACGGACTGCAATATGACCATTTAGTGTGCACACTAGTTGTTGTTGACTTAGATTAGTGATTTCCAGTGTAAGAACGCTTATAGGAGGTTGGGGCTTGCATTAAGTATGACTGCTTTGGGTGTTGTTGAGTATTGTATGTAATATGAAGTATCTTTTTACTACATCTGTTCATGCTTATCTTGTTTCAGTTCAGGAGTATAGAACTGTATTAACAAAATAAAAAAGTGTTTACTGACATTTAAAAGGAGTGCTGTATTCCCTGTCTTTTCATAGGACTGTCTAACAGTTGTAGGTCCTATTCCCTCTTTTCTCTAATAGTATAAAAGGAATACTTTATTTTCTGACTACAGCGTCCCTTTAATTGTGTGTTTAATGTTCCTTTCCTACCAGACATTCATTGCATATAAATATATACATTTACACACATACACCTGTATATAGAGATAGTTTACATATACTGTTTGGTATCAGTTAAAGACTTCATGGCACAAAAATCCTTTTTTGACTTAAATAGTCCAACTTACTGCTTTTATAATTATGCTGAATGTGAGTATAAGATGAAAAATAATAATTTCATTAGTGTAAAGCTTTAGATAGATTTAGTTACAACCATAACATAGTTTTATTTTGTAATACTTTAGTAATATTGCAACTAAACTTTCAAATAACTGTGATTTTTCAATGACATTTATTATATGCGTTACGATCATATGATGACATAAATCCTTTTATTCTATTAAGCGCTCATTATTCAGTAAGCTTTTCTCCCACTGTAGTTGGGATGTACGTTGGCTTCGGTATAATCAATGAAAGGCATTGTTTGTGTATTTCACAAGACAGAGAGTACTTATTTAATATCTGCCATTTATTTTTACTATATATTTCTGGTATTAAATACAATATGCTTATCTAATTACAAATATTTTAGCTACAATTTAACTAAAATCTATATTTTTGTTCCTATCACAAACAATGGCTTTTAAAAATATATATATTTTTCTTTGTTGAGTAGTATTGTGCTTTGGTTTCACTTTAAATATATATATAAAAAAAAGAATATATATAAAAAATAATTGTATTTTGTTTTGTTTTTTTGTCTTTTTTTTCACTTTATGTCTCTACCAGACCACCGCTCTTGATAAGGAGAGGCAGATTTTCAGACGAAGACGCCACCAGGATGTGAACAGTCGGTATTCGGCACAACAAGCTGCATCTGAACTGAACTCAGAGTCAGAGGACTATTCACCAAGCTCATCTGAGACTGTTCGCTCACCTAACTCACCCTTTTAAGGACACTCTTAAAGTATAAGTCTTGGCTTAACCCTTCGAGAATGGTTGAACGGAGCTTCTAAAAAATCTTGTGTGGACTTTCTAATAAAATTTCTAGGTGTGAATGGGAGAACAAACCATAGTGATTGACGCAATGCATTTTGGACATCTTTACTACAAATGGGATTATGTGTGTCAAATATTTATTTGCAAAATAAGGAACTGGAAATATATCTTGATATTGAGCTGTTTGCATTCATTTAGAAACAATGGTTTCATTTTTTTAACCTCTTAGAGTGGGGTTTTCAGTGCAAAGTGTAGCAGTAAGTAAGTCTCTTAGGCAGCCGAAGTGTTAAAGGAGAGTAAAGCATTTCTTTTAAAGGTATACACAGAAAAGAATGTTAAAGAAATATATTGGTATATGTACAGAAATTCTCATTCTCTACTTCATTGCAGAAATATTTAAGGAAATAAAGTCCTGAGATTGTTAAGGGTCCAGAACATACTTGCCTGACTTTTTTATGGTTAATACCATAATACATTTTATATATCTTAGAAAGTGGCTATAAAATACGACTAAAATATCTAGGTATCTCAAAAAAAAGAAAACATTTGCACACAAAAAATGACCCAAGATTACAAGGATTTCTCCAATGCAAGCAATGCATATACAAACTGTTTCTGTCTATTCTAAACATTTAAATATCAAATGTATAATTATTTGATTCCCAGCATTCCTAATTCTCTACAATTAAAGGAATATTAAACTCTATTTTTTTTTTCATGATTCAGATAGAGCATGCAATTTTAAGCAACTTTCTAAATTACTCCTATTATCATTTTTTTCTTTGTTCTCTTGCTATCTTTATTTGAAAAAGTAGGAATGTAAGATTAGGTACTGGGCCATTTTTGGTTCAGCACACTGGCTAGCACTTGGTGATTCAGCCACCAAAAAACAAGCGTAATCCAGGTTCTGAACCAAAAATGGTCCGGCTCCTAAGCTTACTTTCCTGCTTTTCAAATAATGATACAAAGAGAAGGAATAAAAATTGATAATAGGAGTAAATTAGAAAGTTGCTTAAAATTGTATGGAAAACAGGAAGCGGACGTACCCGGCATCTCAAGAATGGATCCGGCTACAAAGCACACAATGCACCTGCAGAGGCTAAGAGATCCGTAGCTTAGGCAGAATCAAGCCCAAATATCCAAGTAGCAAGAAGAAGTAGCAAGAGCTCAGATAAGATAATAAAAAAACAAACTTTATTCCAAACGTGTTTGGTAAATTAAAAAAGGTACAAAGTCCTTAGATGACATGGCACAAACAAAAAACAAGAAGACTAACAGGCAGCGTCTGACATGTTACTCACCCATTACAGGTGCTTAATCATAGACATGCACTAGGTCTAACAGTGATCGTATAAATACCCCCATCCATTACTTATTAACCAATCAGTGCACAATAAAAACAAACCTAATGTGTCACTAAGGGAATACAAATATAGAACACAAAATATTTAAGAACAGCAGAACCTTATTAATGATATTATTCAGTTTAACTCAGATATGAACTTATTGAAAAGAAAAAAAAAGAATTGCTTAAATAAGTCTGTTATTGACTATAGGAAATAAAATAAACACAATGATATTCAAAAATTCAAATGATGTCAATCTATGAGCTTAAAGGAGAAGGGGGAAGAAGAAAAGGAAATGTTTATGTATCAATGAAGACATTTATATCACACTTCCTATTCATGCCTGGTGGACTATGTATTTTTAATTTTAGTATCCAAAAGAGCTCCTTTTTGTCTAAGATTTTATATCTATTTCCTCCTCTGGGAGGTACTAAAGCTCTATCAATTATCTGGATAGATATGTCAGCCACCTTGGTGAAGTGTTCACTATTGAAGTGATTGGCAATTGCCGAGTCTTTGACATCATTTTTCACATCACGAACATGTTCTCCAAATCTAGTTCTAACATGTCTGGAGGTCTATTGTGATGTCTGGTGGACTGACTGAGATGAGGTATACAACAATTGTGGTGCTGCAGTTTGCATAAAAATTTATAATATAACTCTTAGCATTAGCACTGCAAACAAAATTGGTGCCCAAAAGGACATGTCTGTACATATTGCAATATCTGCTACCACATTTGAGTTACCTTTTTTAGTAAGCCAATGTTGATAAGGAACATTATTTCTCTTTTGGACCATACTAGGGGACAATTTTTGAGCTAAACTTTTAGATTTTTTGGGCACAAATTTACATTTGTCAATATGTGGTTTAAGGAGGTTATCCCCCCTCAGAATGTGAAGATGTTTTTTTAAAATTTTGATAATTTCAGGGAATTGGCTTAAATATTCAGTAGTGAAAACTGAAAACTATGAAATATTTGACATGTTAGAACTAGATTTGGTAAATATGTTCGTGATATGACAAATGATGTCAAAGAATCGGCAATTGCCAATCACTTCAATAGTGAACACTTCACCAACGTGGCTGACATATCTATCCAGATAATTGATAGTGCTTTAGTACCTCCCAGAGGAGGAAATAGATATAAAATAAAAAAAAGGAGCTCTTTTGGATACTAAAATTAAAAACACATAGTCCATCAGGCATGAATAGGGAGTGTGATATACATGTCGACATTGACACATTAATATTTATTTTTCTTATTATAATTTTTTTAGCCCCCCTCCTTTCTGCTTTAATCTCATAGATTGACATCAATTGTATTCCTTAAGAATGTTTGAATATCATTGTGTTTATTTTATTTCCTATAGTCAATAACAGGCTTAAAATTGTATGCTGTATCTGAATCATGAAAGTTTAATTTTGATTTTATTGTCCCTTTAAGAAGGTACTCTACCTTTAAATAGCTCAGTGTAGCTACTTTCTGTTGTTTTAATACCAGTCACATTAATGCTTGTTCTCAGCATGCGTGGTAATTTGCTGCTATTATAATCCTCGAAGGGTTAAGCCTATTTTGCATTTTTTTAAACATAGGCAATGAATGTTTTTTCATCTGTCAAGCTAGGGTATGCAGTATTCATGTTAGCATATGTTAACCCTCTGAGTGTTCAGTTACAAAATGAAATGGGACCTAACAACATATTAATTCATTTATTACATTTTCATTGGATCAAAATGCTTAATAAGTTGTCGTGGATACATGAGTGGTGTGAGGTAGGCTTCCCCGGGGGTTTGGCAAAACATAGAATGTTTTTTAAGAAACGATAATGACTCTTGCCATTTTGCGGTGGAATAAGGCAAAGAGTGGAATGTAGGTAAAATAAAGGCAATAAGGTAAGGTGCTAATGCTCAGAGACTGTAATGCATGTGTTGCCTTGATCAGTAACTTGCATCGGCAGCCGTTTCTTTACATATTATTAAAATAATAATGCTTCGTCTTGCACATGCACATTAAATCCTATGAGATCGCACATGTGCTTAAGCCCATATTACCTACAACCATGTCTCCTACATTCAACAGCTATCTATCGAGTGACGTATGCGTAAGCTTGCACATGCGCATCGGGGCTAAGTGCCGCCATATTACAACCTGGGTTGTCAGCCCGGGTTGGATAGCTTGAAAAAAAATTAAAGAAAAATTAAACAAAAATTGCGGCAAAACTGTAAATATTTGAAAATAACAGTGCATTGAAAAGGGTAATGTTTCACAACGTTTATTTGGTATATGGAACGTTTTTTTTTTTAATACAGTGTCCCTTTAACAGAGGAGCAACAAAGTGCAATTTGAAATGTGAGTGAAGCCCTCTTGGGTTGTGTGTGAACCCTGGAGCCGGTGTAAATTCCTTAAATTAAAACCTAAAATAAATATTATAAGTTTCTTAAAGGGACACTGAACCCAAATTTTTTCTTTTATGATTCAGATAGAGCATGCAATTTTAAGCAACTTTCTAATTTACTCCTATTATCAAATTGTCTTCATTCTCTTGGTATCTTTATTTGAAAAGCAAGAATGTAAGTGTAGATGCCGGCCCATTTTTTGGGGAACAACCTGGGTTGTTCTTGCTGATTGGTGGATACATTCACCCACCAATAAACAAGTGCTGTCCAGGGTCTGAACCAAAAATTGACTGGCTCCTTAGCTTAGATGCCTTCTTTTTCAAATAAAGATAGCAAGAGAATGAAGAAAAATTGATAATAGGAGTAAATTAGAAAGTTGCTTAAAATTGCATGACGAAAGAAAAATGTTGGGTTCAGTGTCCCTTTAAGAGAAAAAAATGAATCATCATCTATTATTGGGAGGGGGGGTGCTGTTTTCTAAATTTCGTCAGTGGGGAGGCCCTCCAACCACCTAAGACTTTGAAAACCCTGGTATAGATTGATGTTTATGGTTGTTTGTTTGTTTTTTTTAAAGGGGGGGGGTTGTGTTTTTCAAATTCTATAGAATTTACTTTTTAGATTATTATTTTTTTTGATGATAATGATGATGATGATAAATGGTTAAGAACATTTTTATGGATGTGCTGTAGACTAAACATTTAAAGGGCCATGGAAGTCAAAATTAAACTTTCATGATTCAGATAGAGCGGGCAAATTTAAGACACTTTTGAATTCTTCTATTATCAAATTTTCTTTGTTTTCTTGGTATTCTTTGTTTTAAAAGCATATGTACATATGCTCAGCAGCAGCAATGCACTACTCAGAGCTTGCTAGTGATTGGTGGCTACACACACTTGGCAAATGCTCACCAGATGTGTTTAGATAGCTCCCAGTAGTGCATTGCTGCTCTGGAGCTGACTTTATCCTTTGCAAGGGTTAAACAGATAGCTATACGCAAGCTATAGTACAATAATAAAATACATATTAGAGTTTATGCATTTTTATGTCCTTTTAATATAAACTGTGAAGATACCAGTTTCTTCATCAAATAAGTAATTTACATTTTTGTTATTAATGTGGTTCCTCAATGAGACATGTAGACATTATTTACCGAAACCTAAAGCCTGGCATTAGATAGATAGGCCCGTTTGCATGAGAGCATACTTAAAGGGACAGTCAAGTCCAAAAAAAACTTTCATGATTTAAATAGGGAATGTAATTTTAAACAACTTTCCAATTTACTTTTATCACCAATTTTGCTTTGTTCTCTTTGTATTCTTAGTTGAACAATAAACCTAGGAGGTTCATATGCTAATTTCTTAGACTTTGAAGACTGCCTCTAATCTGAATGCATTGTGACCACTAGAGGGCAATAGTTCATGTGTTTCATATAGATAACATTGAGCTCATGCACGTGAAGTTACCCTTTAGTAAGCACTGATTGTCTAAAATGCAAGGCTGTCAAAACAACTGAAACAAGGGGGCAGTTTGTTGGGCCTTAGATACAAGATTATCACAGAGGTTAAAAGTGTATTTCTATAACAGTGTTGGTTGTGCAAAATTGAGTTGGTTTACTAATTTAAATTAAAGCTTGGAATAGCTTTGAAAAATAAGCAAAACCTTCCTTGCTTGCATTAGATAGAAATTCTGATGTATTGAAATCAGGGCCCACTGATTTCATTTTGGAACGATAAAGCTTACAAAATATTAGAGTTTTATCATTTCATTATGTTGCCTGCAGTAATGTATGTCTGTGTCACCAAAATATCACAGGTGCAGAATATAACCAATAATATTAATTCACAAACATATTCATCTTGTAATGACTAGAGAAAATTAGTTAGGAACAAACTATTACCACATATCTTTTTTGTGGAATAGATTTAACTTAGGTAAAGTGATCCATATTCTTTTTCAGTCCTATTCAAAATTAAGCATATTGTCAAATCCACTTGAAACCTGATTAAAATAAAAGTACCACCAATTCAGAATTTCATAACATCACATACTCATGCTCAATCTAATTCACACCAATTCACACTTCAAAAGTTTCGTATTTGTTTTTTTGTTGTATGTAGAGAGTAGGGATGGGCGAATGTTTCTAAAAATTCGAAATTTAAAACGAATTTTGATGCATTCGTTTGTTCGAATCGAATTTCAAATGTTTATATAACATTCTAACATTCTATTTTCGAATTTTCGTTTTCAAATTTTTCAATAAAATTCGAAAATATTTGTTTGAATAATAGAATGTTTAGCTATGTATTCATTCAATTTCGAAATGTAATATTCGAATTTGAATGTGACATTCAAATTTGAAATAGTATTTCTAGACTACAACTGTGTTTAACAAATGTAATATTTGAATTTGAATGCTACATTCGAATTCGAATGTCACATTCGAATTTGAAATAGTATTTCTAGTCTAATACTGTGTTTTAAATGTGATATTCGATTCGAATGTGATATTCGATTTGAATGTGACATTCGAATTCGAAATGGTATTTCTAGTCTAATACTGTGTTTTATAAATGTAATATTCGAATTTGAATGTGACATTCGATTTGAATGTGATATTTGATTCCAAAGTGACATTCAAAATAGTGTTTCTAGTCTACAATTGTGTTTTATAAATGTAATATTCGAATTCGAATATGATATTCGAATGTAACATTCGAATTCGAATGTGACATTCGAATTCGAATGTGACATTCGAAAACTGTAAATAACATTCGAAAATCGAATTTTTAAGAATATTCGTTCTTATCAACATTCTATTATGTAAATCGAATTTCTACAATAACATTCGTTCTAACATTCGAATTCGGATACAAACACATTTGCCCATCCCTAGTAGAGAGACAAAAAAAAAACACCCATCAATAACATTTACATATACCTGGAGAATAAAGGGGAGAAACTTTGCATATTTTTACACATACTTCTTTAACAAATCTGATTAAATGACAAAACACAAACTTTGTGTGTTTAACAAGCAGAGATGCAAGCATTTGTATGGTTTTCAAGCAAATGTACAAATGTTTGCTTATTTTTACCTTGATGGACTGCAATACAAGTCCATTCACTGGAACTACAGGATTTGTATTTTGTTTAATTTGTTTCTGAATAAGCATAAACATATGTAGATGGATTGGGGTGTATAGATGCAAACTGTAAGCATATAACAAATTCAGCATATCTGTATGAATCTAGCTGTTTATCTCTCAAAACTGCAATTTAGATCTCATCAGATACCTGGCAAACAGCATTTCTGTGTAATCACTTGAGTTTCCCGCCACAAAATGACCACCACAGGGACCACCGTGCGCATTGTGTGTGCCAGTTAGGCCTTAGAATGTTCAAAGCCATAAACTATGCTACATTCCTTTTAACTGAATGTCTTTGTTACTTACTGTATACGTACACTTCATTGAGTGCATGCCTTTTTAATACCACTGCCATAAGCTATTTTATAATTACACCTATATCCTTATTAGTGTAGGATTTAAATTAATTCCAGAGAAGAGAATTTAATTTTAGGATCTGCAGCAACATAGTAAATACTAGTGGAAAAAATATATGGCCGGTCTTATTTGCATCAAGATTGACACAAATTAAGCTTTATTTTCTGTGGTTTCACAAATATGGGAGCATATTCGGTGCCCATGCTTTTGTGATACAAGGCAAATATAATGTTCATGATTTAATAAAGTGACCTGGACCTTTCATTTTGAACTGATAATAAATCGGCACTTAAAATATAAGAAGATATAAGAATTATGCCTGCTTTTTGGTTTGACATTCTATATGTGCACACCTCCCAACACTATCTGGAGAGGAAGTGACATAAGGGTTGTGTGCTGTCTGTACAGAAAGTGGGTGGAACTGGAAGTTACATGAACAGGATGGGCGGATCAGGGGTGTGCCAAAGGAGTCCTCTTCAAACCTGCGAGATTTGGGGCAGTTAGTATATCTGTATATGTGATCATATAATTCAAATATTCATTGGTTACATTAGAGTATATAAAAGTAAGCAATCTTTTTTCCTTTAAATGTGTTCTTCCTCCCATAATGCAAGAAACACTCAGAGGGTTAACAGAGAAGCACAAGGCATGCCGTTCTTATTGATGTTTCAAAACTGCTTTGCTTTATAGCCAGTGTTTGCTAAGTTTCTCAGAAAAAAAATCTTGGAATATTTCAAGTGTTGTTGTTTTAAGGGATTTCTATAACCAAATAAATCTTACTTTAGTTTTGTTTATCAAGGAATTGATATGTACCATTATTGCTGTGTAAGTTCAAAGTACCACATTTGCAGAATGTCACGAGTGATTTCACATTTTCCTTCTAATACTTGAGGCTTACAGTGGTGGCATAGGTGACTGATACTGTCTTTGTTTGCTAAATTAAAACAGACTGTGTTTCTCTTGAGAGACAAATAAAGTTTAGCTTTTCAGTAGTGAACTAGTTGAGGGGAAGTTCATTATTTTGCATCATGTAAGCCATTTTGAAAATAAGTTGTGTTCACTTTGATGAACATGAATATTGAAATTGTAGCATAACTTAGATAACTTGTTAAAATCAACCAATACATTTTTTGCTTCAGACTGTTAGAGGGAGAGTGAGACTTTCGTTACAGGAAATGTCATTTATTTATAGTAGCCCTCATCTCAAAGTAAATGTGGTGCATACTACAGTCAGCAAAGCCAAACCTGTGAATAAACTATTTACTGAAATATGCTTTTTTCTTTGTTCTTTATTTATTTCAGTGTGCTTTCTACTAGGTGGTCATGCTTTCCCAGAGTTCCACTAGTTTTTAAGTTTCTCCTTCCTCACTAAAGTTAAAACTATTAGTAACTATAAAACAAATTTACAGAAACCTTATCTGAGGGTCATACCAATTTAGCCATAAATTACTACTAGAAAATACTTCAGATTTAATAATATCACAAGAATTAGTTCCAATAAAGAATGGTGAATACAGCCTGAGATAAAGGTTTTTAGCAGACACGTGTTAACATATAAAGTGACTGCAGTTTTAAAAGCATAGACTTGTTTTGCTCTCCTTATATTGCACAAGCGAGTATTAATTACTGACTGAATTTTGGCCCAAATCCCAGTTCTTCAGAATTCCCACTATGGGCTAGATTACGAGTTGAAGGTAAAAAGTTTTTGCACAAGCACTAAACCAACACACGCAAAAAGCCGACCTTTAAATATTGCGACTGCATTAATGTATTCTCCTATAGACTTCAATGGAGTGAAAAAAGTGAAAAAAACACCCTTACTCACGGGCAAACTTGATTGCATTTTCTCAAGTGCGCTAACCCGACATGAAATACTAATATTTCACATTCCAATGATCTTTACATAGAAGAATATGTTCTATTTATTCATAAATATAGGTATAGAAATATACAAATATACATAGAAATATCTATAAATACTTAGAACATATTTCCTTAAGAGAAGGACATTGGAATGTAAAATATTACATAATACTTTTACATTAAATACATAGTTAAAACCATTATTAAATATGAATATTGCATAAATATGCTTTCATGTGTTTACGTAACTTGACTGGAAAGGGCTCCAATGCATATATACAGGGAGTGCAGAATTATTAGGCAAGTTGTATTTTTGAGGATTAATTTTATTATTGAACAACAACCATGTTCTCAATGAACCCAAAAAACTCATTAATATCAAAGCTGAATATTTTTGGAAGTAGTTTTTAGTTTGTTTTTAGTTTTAGCTATTTTAGGGGGATATCTGTGTGTGCAGGTGACTATTACTGTGCATAATTATTAGGCAACTTAACAAAAAACAAATATATACCCATTTCAATTATTTATTTTTACCAGTGAAACCAATATAACATCTCAACATTCACAAATATACATTTCTGACATTCAAAAACAAAACAAAAACAAATCAGTGACCAATATAGCCACCTTTCTTTGCAAGGACACTCAAAAGCCTGCCATCCATGGATTCTGTCAGTGTTTTGATCTGTTCACCATCAACATTGCGTGCAGCAGCAACCACAGCCTCCCAGACACTGTTCAGAGAGGTGTACTGTTTTCCCTCCTTGTAAATCTCACATTTGATGATGGACCACAGGTTCTCAATGGGGTTCAGATCAGGTGAACAAGGAGGCCATGTCATTAGATTTTCTTCTTTTATACCCTTTCTTGCCAGCCACGCTGTGGAGTACTTGGACGCGTGTGATGGAGCATTGTCTTGCATGAAAATCATGTTTTTCTTGAAGGATGCAGACTTCTTCCTGTACCACTGCTTGAAGAAGGTGTCTTCCAGAAACTGGCAGTAGGACTGGGAGTTGAGCTTGACTCCATCCTCAACCCGAAAAGGCCCCACAAGCTCATCTTTGATGATACCAGCCCAAACCAGTACTCCACCTCCCCCTTGCTGGCGTCTGAGTCGGACTGGAGCTCTCTGCCCTTTACCAATCCAGCCACGGGCCCATCCATCTGGCCCATCAAGACTCACTCTCATTTCATCAGTCCATAAAACCTTAGAAAAATCAGTCTTGAGATATTTCTTGGCCCAGTCTTGACGTTTCAGCTTGTGTGTCTTGTTCAGTGGTGGTCGTCTTTCAGCCTTTCTTGCCTTGGCCATGTCTCTGAGTATTGCACACCTTGTGCTTTTGGGCACTCTAGTGATGTTGCAGCTCTGAAATATGGCCAAACTGGTGGCAAGTGGCATCTTGGCAGCTGCACGCTTGACTTTTCTCAGTTCATGGGCAGTTATTTTGCGCCTTGGTTTTTCCACACGCTTCTTGCGACCCTGTTGACTATTTTGAATGAAACGCTTGATTGTTCGATGATCACGCTTCAGAAGCTTTGCAATTTTAAGAGTGCTGCATCCCTCTGCAAGATATCTCACTATTTTTGACTTTTCTGAGCCTGTCAAGTCCTTCTTTTGACCCATTTTGCCAAAGGAAAGGAAGTTGCCTAATATTTATGCACACCTGATATAGGGTGTTGATGTCATTAGACCACACCCCTTCTCATTACAGAGATGCACATCACCTAATATGCTTAATTGGTAGTAGGCTTTCGAGCCTATACAGCTTGGAGTATGACAACATGCATAAAGAGGATGATGTGGTCAAAATACTCATTTGCCTAATAATTCTGCACTCCCTGTATATATACATATGTAAATATATAAAATCTTTTTTTTATGCAATTTTTAAAAATGTATATTATTATGAGTGTGTTAAGAGCCCGTGATAAGGGATGTAGTAGCGCTGGTTTTAAAGAGAAAATGGTAAACACAATTACTATGTGTGATTAGATAACAGATGGAATACAGAATACACAGTAAATCAAACACCATATAAAAGAAACACTATAAAATGAGTGGAAAGCTGATTCCTAAATGTCCCAGATGCTTGACCACTTATATGTTGTATATACACAATTGTAGAATTCGAGACTTGGGGTATGGGTGGAATGCAGACTTACAAAAACGAACCTCAATCGTATGAGGTAAGGAAACAGCACATCAGGAAATCCCTCTCAGTAGATTAGGCTTGGCCCCTTAGGATATAGGGGAAACTTCAAACAGCAAGCTTGTCTTTTTCCCTGCTGCTTTCCCGAGTGTAGGTGAAACTTCAGGGGGTTAAAGCCCTTTTTCCTCGGCCTCTTTCAGTGTGGATCCTCTCAGGATAGTATGGCAGTATCAACGATATATATAAAAGAAAGAAAGGCCAAAATAGTGTGATATCGTTTAAAAATCAAACACTTTATTCATATACATTCACTCCTAAAAATGCCTGCTTACATCAAAAATCCTCACAAGTATGAGGTATTTGTACAGCGATACACAACAAGTGCAATCCAATATATGCACTGTATGGTATTTAGTGTAGTTGGATAGCCACAGGTAGTAGAATGGCCACAGGTAGCCAAGAACAGATGCGGCAACAGATATCCACAAACCAATGTGGCCAGTGGATGGATTAAAAAATCTTATCAATAAAATATACTGCACCAGAGTTTCTGGTTAGTGAGATCAGTCCGTTCCTATAAGGTAAAGTCTAACGCGTTTCAAAGGTTATAGTAATAACTCCTTCTTCTTCAGAGACTGTTTTGTATTTGGACGGATGATCCTTATATTCCCGTTTAGTCTCGCGGGATTTTTTAGAGAAAAGTTCTTAAAATACTTCTTATTGGGCTAAATGCTCACACCTCCAATGACGAGTGTAAAGTCCATCCTGATTCGTCTAAAAAGGAGGTGTGTATTTCTGATCTGCAAAGCGGCGTGAGCGGAGGGCACATGTCCGCTAAGATGAGCAGTATTACAATGCACAATGATAATATATCTATTCAGGTGATATAGAGGAATATGCCTATACTGTTTAACAGGTGCGTATAAATCGCAACCTGTTTGTCATATGAAGGACGGACAAAAGACCATTTTGACCATATGTTACAAATAAAAAACAGAAAAGCAAAAAAGTGTTTTACAATTATCCTACATCTTATCCCAAATGATGCACTCCTATTCATGATCTAATTTAAACAGTACTATATCGCAATTGTACATTTAGTATAACAGGAACCAATTGGAAAATAAAGAACATATATATATATTATTATGAGTGTAACTGTACTTTTAAATGTAATTTTAATGTTGTTTTGTGCAACTTCTTAGTTGAGCGTAACAGTTAACCAGAGCTCTGAAGTCACTCTATCTCGACCCGCGTTAAATTCCATTGAGCTCGAGGGAACGCATTTACTTTAAACTTGTAATATGCATGCAAAGATCCGCAATAAACCCCTAATTACTCACGCACAACAGTTAACGTGTCACAACAGTTAACGTGTCACTCGTAATCTAGTCCTGTATGTAATGAGACAAGCAGCTGGTCCATTTTATTCGAATCAAATGCAGGAACATCATTTCAAATGGGCTAGTCTCTCTCTCACTCCCACTTAAAGGATCATTCTCTCTCACCCCCATTGATTATTATTTCTGCTGCTGCCTTTTTTACACAGTTTTCCATAGCCATTGCTGCAGTATAGGTGGCAAAAAACACTATTTCAAATGATAAACTACAGGTGAGGTTGCTTTTTGTAATTTACTACAAATTTGGTAGAAGTGTTTGCATAATGTTTAACAATAGTAATAGCCTTCTTGCAAAACGGCTTCCATATTTTGCATGCTCCTGAGCCTACCTACAATTTACTCCTATTATCAAAGTTTATTTGTTCTCTTGCTATCTTTATTAAAAAAACAGGAATGTAAAGTTTAAGAGCCGGCCCATTTTTGGTTCAGAACCTGGGATACGCTTGCTTATTGGTGGATAAATGTAGCCACCAATAAACAAGCGCTTTCCAGGGTGCTGGACCTAAAACGGGATGGCTCCTAAGCTTTAAATTTCTGCTTTTTAAATAAAGATAGCAAGAGAATGAAGAAAATTTGATAATAGGAGTAAATAAGACTTACACAAAACTTACTGCGCTAGCTGTCAGTACAATTTGTAAGAATAATTAACCCCAAATAACTGGTGGTAAAAATAAAACTTCAATAGGAGTGTAATATCTAATTAATATCAGTATTGGTACCTCTAAGGTTTTTATCTGCCTTAGATAGACACAATATGCTTGTTATAGATATCACAATCAATATAGTTGCAGTTAAACACACTTAGATAACATATAGAAAAGTACCAACAGGCATTTACTTCAGGAGTAGGGTAGAAATGATACCAGTAATGTAATAATTCCAATAGGATCTCTTCTATCCTCTCAGTGAATTTCTCCTTAATTTTTTTTTGGGGTGGTGGTGCTGCTCCTTCTCACAGGGCACTCAGGGGTGCGCTGACATTAACACACTGGAACGAAAAAAGCACAGAACGCATCCACAACTCAAGGTGAATCAAATAACAATTTATTCAGAGCAATTAATATGTTGCACTTACAAGAAGTATTAAAAAATGAAGCCTTTATAAAACCAATTCAACCCGTCAGCTCAATGAACTTCTACAGTGATCATCAGCTGGAAACAATGTCCACACTTTGTATCAAGCGTTCCTTACTTGCGGGCTTTTTCTCCCAGCTTCTTTTGAGTTCCAATGCGGCTGCAGGAAACAATAGTGAGTGTCTTTACAAACGACAGGCTGCTCCTCCGTCTACGCGTTTCGTCCCGCCTATTGGGACTTTTTCAAGACCCAGAGATCAGCTAATCCTGTGCAGCGGAATCCTCCCTTATGTATGCACCCCCGACACACCTCTTACGTGTTGCGTGGTGGCATAGTGGTTTGCTTGCTCACACACCCCTCCGGTGGACCAATGTATGCTCAATACGTCAGAGCCTTTTGTCCATTGAATGTCCCTGTATTCACACTGCAAAAATATTGCACAGTGATATTGCCTGAAACGATACTTGCATTAACATATATGGAAATCATAAATACTATCACAATAATGCAACAGTTATCATTACATAGTGTTTTCAAGCTGGTAAAACAGTCATAAAAAACAGTTGTATTAATAAAACTCATTGTGGGAGTAAATAAGAAAGTTGCTTAAAATGATATACTCAGAATCATGAAGAAAAAAAATTAGGTTTAGTATCCCTTTAAAGGGGACTAAATTTGCAATTAAACTCAGGTATTTTCTTCCTTTTCACAGCCATTCCAATCCATTAGAAAAGCTGCAGTTTGAGTTAACATTACCACTCAAATGATGTTACAAAATAATTGTGCTAAACAAAAAACCTCTAACATAGCAACAGTAAAACATGGCAGCTAATTGACTCAGTATATAGATAACGACTACCTAACACATTTGATTTTTTTCTCACTTAACCATTAATATCAATACATGCCATGTGTGTGATAAATAATTTGATTTTTATATGAAAGGACATCTAGCGCTACATAATGCTACTTATAAGTATATATTCAAATCAAACATAAGCCTGAGAAAAATATGTATATGTAATAAATTATTTTCTTAAATACTGAAAATATAAGTGTAAGGCTTTAATGTCCATAAAACAATGTTATTCCCCAAGTTGTAACCTAGATTTTCTTTTCTACTGAGGCCAATTAGGAATAGCATTTAATGGGTAACTAGAATGTGCAACCAATTACTCAATATGACAGTACAAGCTCTGGAGTCTTCATTTTGGCTTCTATAACGGGAATTGGAAACTCCACATTTTAAAAGTTAAATTACAAGAAATTGTAATTGTATAATAAAAGTATATTGCAAAGTTGTTGTTTTTACTATACATAAGTAAACATTTTACAGTACAGTCAAGGGATTTTGAGTATTCTTTTAAATCTTTACACTTTATTGGAAAAATAAATAAACATTCTGAACAGATCAAATTTGAGTAAATGTTTCTTATATTAGAGGTGTGATTTTAGCGATATTATTAACTTTTTAAATATTTATTAACATGAAAATTGAGTATTCAAAAAATGTAACACTGTGAAAGCTGTGCAAACAGGCTAAAGAGGTAAAATATGATAAATTTCAAATTGAAAAAAATATTTAAAGAACTGCTGGGAAGATGTTTTCTTGTTTGGAAAACCACTGCAATTTGTCACCATGCAAGGTATAGGGGTGTGACGAAGTCATATGAAAGCTTGTGATAGGTGAGTTATTACAAGGTTTTCAAAATGATTGGATGGAATGGATTTCAATTTAAAAACCATGAAAAAAGCCATGCAAGGTAATTTACAAGGGAATTCTGTTGGATTGGGCCCTTCAACAACCAACTGTGACAGATGACCTACATGTCTGGCTTTTTGGTATCCCTGGAGAACAAGGGAAAAATCTACATTAGAAAATATGTCCAATTTAATTAAACAAAATCACTATCACAGATGTAGCTTTGATAGGTGATATAAACTTAGACACATGTATAAGAATATATGTGCTGCGGTCATACACAGTAGTAGTGTGTGACCCCATACTAGGCATACGTTCCGCATTCTAAATAACACAAAACACAAGGTATGGGTGTAAAGGCCGCAGCCCGCATTTATTAAATCTTTAATAAATATATAACTTATAAAATTCAATAAGATACTGTTAACTTGGCAACACAATAACATAGTAAACATGGGATGCTTGCCTCCAGAGATGTACCTTCCACTGGCTTACCACCAGGTACATCCCCCCCAACACTCTCCCGCCTCTTTAGGGAGGTACCCATTTTCCTAACCTACAGCCTAGAAAAGACAAGCACCCCCGCTAATGCTGCGACAAATCTCACAGACAAGGGGGAGGGAGGGAACTTCGCCTTGCGGTTGCAGAGACTACAAAGAGGGTGAGCAACTTCCGCAACCCCCTTTTGTACCCCACCCCACAAGCTCCACCTATCACCTCTAGCCTGCTCCACTGCCAAAAATGGGGGTCAAAATCCCCTCCGTCTATGCTCTCCTCCAGGGAGCATTGACCCCATACTAGGCATACATTCCACATTCTAAATAACACAAAACACAAGGTATGGGTGTAAAGGCCGCAGCCCGCATTTATTAAATCTTTAATAAATATATAACTTATAAAATTCAACAAGATACTGTTAACTTGGCAACACAATAACATAGGAAATATGGGATGCTTGCCTCCAGAGATGTACCTTCCACTGGCTTACCACCAGGTATATCCCCCCAACACTCTCCCGCCTCTTTAGGGAGGTTCCCCATTTTCCTAACCTACAGCCTAGAAAAGACAAGCACCCCCGCCACAGCACATCATTGACGAGCAGCCCCCACACGGGCTAAGGCCTTTTGTACCCCTTCTTTGATGTTGAAATTAAAGAGGTACAGCCCCACCTCATTGAGGTGTACCCCATCTTTTAGGAAAAAACAGCGACCTGTCTCCCCCTCAAATTCTACGTGGCGAATGCCGAACCCCCAGACCCTTCCCACAAAACTAGTCACTGTTCTGTTAATCTTTTTCCTAGAGGCCTCCAGTTTCCTAAAGTCCCACGCAGCCCTCCACACTGAACGATGTTCAATGTCTGACCATACTATAATTATCTTTGGGAACAATTCCTTCAATCTACCGACAACCCTCCTGATCCTATCCACCAAAGCCTTCTGGGACAAGAAACCCAAGTCATTGCGCCCAGCATGGATCATCAGGATGTCTGGGGGCTGAAATAACCTGGCATGATCAACCACTTTCCTGAGAACTTGGTCCCACCTCAAACCCCTAACTCCCAGCCACCGCAACAACACTTTCTCTTCATGAAATTTTAACTGGGTGCCGTCGTCCATCACCGCCGCTGCCTTACGGGCCCAATAGATATAGGAGTGGCCCACAATCCAACAATGAACTGGACCTGTCAAAACAAGAAAAACATTCTAAGCCTCCAAGTCCGGTCTAACATACAAACGGAAACATCCAGACTTCCAACCATCAATTCTTCGAATCACACTCTCACCCAAACCCAAGCTGGCAGCTTCTGTAGCAGCCCCTATTCGGAATGAATGGGTTCCGAATTCCTCTGCCGCATAACCCAGGTCCCCCAAAGCCCGCCGGAACACCGCCAAAAACTGAAAACGAGATAAGCTCGAGCCATCCCTGTGGACAAACAATGGAAGGGGGGCGCCAGGCCGAACCTCTAAAAACGCAGCCATATTGGATACCGGGCAGCCCGGCCCCCGCGCTTCCCCAACCTTTATCCACCTACCCCGCCCTTCCTGGTCCGTTTTAGACCTACGGAGCCAAATCCACAATATCCCATCCCTGATTGACACATCACTGGCCCTCAGGCCCCCCCCCCATCCCTCCTACTCACCCCACCAACTCTGATATGCGGAAAGCCCCAAAGAACGCTGTTGTAAATGCAGCCCGGAACAACAAAACCTCAAACCATGAGCAACACACCTTCTCCAATACACCCAAAATCTGAGTAAGGAGTCCAAAACCCACTGGCCATCTCCTGTCCCTTACCACTTTTCCCCTACACGCACCCCGCACCGCCAGCTGGATAACAAACAGCTTCGTTAGGTCCTCCCAATCCAACAGTTTGAAAAGAAAACCCAGCGCCACCAGATTCCGTTTCACCATCGATCTAGATAGCCCTCTAGCACTCCACTCTCCAATCCACGCCATTAGGCCCTGTATCCACCCTTCTTTGGAAGCTTCAACACCCTTAACCTTCAGAACCTGCAACCACTTCCCCCATGTCCTAACATAGGCAACCCAAGTACCATGAGCTACCGCTCCCCTTGCCACTCTGATTAACTCCAGAATTCCAGCTGCAGCAGTTCTGGTGGGCAAGTGACTCCCTCCTTCTCCGCTTCCGGTGCCACTTCCCGGAACCTCGACCACTGAAAGCAAGAAAGAGCGTCAGCTATAGTATTCTGGTAACCAGGTACATGCACAGCATGTAAAAGCACATTCATCTGCATACAGTCCAGCACAAACAGCCTCAACAGGCGAACCACCAGCAAGGAGCAAGATGTCAATTTGTTAACTGCAAACACCACCCCAAGGTTATCCATGTGGAAAATCACCTTCTTATCCTGCAACTTCTCCCGCCAAACCCTCAATGCCACCAGCAAAGGAAAGAGTTCCAAAAAGACTAAATTCCTTGTAAGCCCCTTTTCAACCCAAGGTGCCGGCCACTTCCCAGCCACCCAGCTCCCCTGGCAATATGCCCCGAAACCCAATGACCCCGCTGCATCCGTAAATAGGTGCAACTCCTCATTTGAAACCGCCCTCCACCTATCACCTCTAGCCTGCTCCACTGCCGACGATGGGGGTCAAAATCCCCTCCGTCTATGCTCTCCTCCAGGGAGCATTTTTTTATTCTTATTCTGTGGAGATTGAAATAATATTGTAAATTGTTTAAAGGAATGTAAAACCCAAAATGTTTCTTTCATGATTCAGAGTAATGCAATTTTAAACAACTTTCTAATTTACTTCTATTATTACGTTTGGTTCTCTTGGTATCTTTTGTTGAAAAGCAGGTATGTATGCTTAGGAGCCAGCTCATTTCTGGGGCACTAAATGGCAGCAGTTTTGCAAAAATGTTAATCATTTGCGAGAGCAAAACACTTTCCTGCTATGGAGTGCTCCAGTTGCCTACCTAGGCATCTTTTTTAACACAAAATATTATAAAAACTAAGCACATTTCATAATATAAGTAAATTGGAAACTTTTTTTTAAAATGGTCTGCTCAGTCTTAATCACAAAACAAAATATTTGGATCACAAAAGAAAATGTTTGGGTTTCATATCCCTTTAATTGTGCACACTAAAAATATATTACAAAACTTTGCATTATACTTTATTTATTTTGCACCCTTTCATGTAATGTAACTTTGAAAATTGTGGGCTTTGGTTCCTAAGAATTGGAAGTGAACATTGCAGATCTCACAATCCTACACCTGTTAGATATCTGTTCCTAATTGGCCCCACTGTCCAGCAAAGGTGCTAAGATACTGCAAAACAATGCAATGGTAACAAAATGAAGTAACAAGTCTGTATGAACTACTCCAAATAAGGTAAGGGTGTGGTGTGTCCATTGAAAAACATCTGCAGCAAAAAAGTGCTAATACATTATGACTGCTTCCACAGTTGGCTGGTAGGTTAATTACAGAAGTTTAACAAATATGTTTCCACTGTAAAAAAAAGTTTAGAGATGTGCAATAAAATACAATGGGGTGTTTTAAATGTATAGAATCGTATAACTGCTAAAAAATATATCATTATTAATATTTATTACTGTGCTATTTTTTTTCCTGTTTCAAATGAAATATATAATGCAACAAACATACATTGCAGTAATGGAACAAGTAATGCTACAGCCAGGCGCAATATGAGTTCAGAAGAAAAACGTTTCTTTCAATTTTATAGAAGTTTAGGTTACTTCACTTTGCTAAATTCGCTAAGGGGTCGATCTATGAAGCTGCGGTGGACAGGGGCAATATACGCGCCCCTGTCCGCCGCAGCTCACCTCTGGCGGGCTGTATTCCTGAGGTGGAATTCAGCATTGCACATGAGCACTAATTTGCACTCACGTGCAATACCGCCCCCTGCCAGCGCATAGCCAATCACGCGCGGGCAGGAGCTGTCAATCTCCCCAGTCGGACTAGACCAAGGAGATTAAAATTCGCCAATTTAGAGGTGGCAAAAGGTTAGGAAAGCAGAGGTCTGATGACCGCTGCTTGTTAAATACGGATTGCAGGTTCTCTTGTGAGAACCTGCAGTCGTAGGGGGTCGAAAGGCTTGCAAAGCCTTTGATAAATCAACCCCTAAGAATTTTTTCAACCTCTCTATCTTCTCACATCTCACCAGTTCCATTATAATTCCTTGCAGGTGAATCACTACAGCTCAGTCACCTCTCCTTTCTGTAATAAATCATTTACTTAGAATAAGACAGAACTAGAAAGTGCTGGAGAAGTCAGTGAGGCTGGAAGTTTTGCAAGATACCAAGCACTACAAATGTTTTACTTTGTTTACATAATTATATTACTAGGTTTTAGACGTTATTAATTAATTAATTCATTCATTAATCAATCCCATAATTCATGTTTGGATTTTTTATGTTAGTTTCTCCATTTTTGGTAACTAAAAACTTGATTTAGCTAAAGAAAATGTCATGTTCTACTTTGTTTGATTAATTAAAAGAGTATGAAAAGCTAATGGTATGATATAAATGAAGCAGTACAAAACAGTAATATCACATTTTCTGAATCTGCTTGTCATAAATATTTATTAAGAGATAACATAATAAAAGGGATAAAGGTGAATGAAATATAAGTGTACAATTGAACAAATAGTTAAATAAAACACAACAGTAGCTTATTATTTACTGAGGATCCTGAACAAAGTGTCTGTGACACAGAATCTAGGCATAATACAACTTCTTGTCATGATATTCATCACACTTCCAGATTTTCAAGTTTTTATAATAAATTATTATACATGCCTATGACACATCCCCTATCACATAGGGGAATATGTTCTAAGTATTTTTAAATAGATACTCATATACATACATATATATATATATATATATATATATATATATATATATGTATATATATATATAGGTTGCACTTGCAAGCAATTATGATATCTCTATACATTATATTTTTATTATTATGTGTTATATCTTATATATTACAAAATAAAACGATCATGCAGATGAGATCATTATTTCACATTTTTTATACATAAAAAAAATATAATGGGAAATATGGAACCCTTTCCACAATTAACACTATCAGTTATCTGGAAACACCACAATAATATGTAATGACTGCCCCCTGGTACAATAAATTATAAATGGGTGACCTTACTCCTCAATTTGATCTCCCACCATCTTTAATTACCCCAGCATGAGTGACCTCATCACAAACCATAACTAATAAATACCCTAACACAGTGTAAACACTATTTACCCCGAATATTAAAGCCCCTCTAAACATTAAGCATCCTAAATTAATAAAAAAAAAATATTTTATAAAGTAAAAAAAAAAATACCCAATTTTCCTGCCATGCATCTTGTTAAATAGAAGACAGTTAACACTTTGAGATATTTATATATAAAGGGCCAGATAACAGGTGGAGCTAGTCGGGCTTACTCGCTGGTATTACAAGTTGAATGTAAACACTAGAATGATTACCGTGACTTCAGAGCTCTGGTTAACTGTTTCTAGAAACTAAAAATTTGCACAAAACACATCAGAAATAGTGATGTCGCGAACCTAAAATTTTCGGTTCGCGAACGGTGCACTCGAACTTCCGGTATTGTTCGCGAGCGCGCGAACCGCGCGAACCGCCATTGAATTCAATAGGCAGGCGAACTTTAAAACCTACAAGGACTCTTTCCGGCCACAATAGTGATGGAAAAGTTGTTTCAAGGGTACTAACACCTGGACTGTTGCATGCTGGAGGGGGATCCCTGGCAAAACTCCCATGGAAAATTACATAGTTGATGCAGAGTCTGCTTTTAAGCCATAATGGGTCTAAATCAACTAACATTCCCAAAGTGGCTGTCTCAAAACATCCCGGACAGAAGATAGATTGATAGTGATAGATAGGATAGATAGATATACATAGATTGATAGTTAGATAGAATTGATAGAAGAGAAATAGATAGATTTGTTAGATATATAATTACCCTAATTAATTCTAATAATCAAACATGCGTTCTTGGACCCAACTAGCTTGTGTTAATTAGTACTTTTCTTAGCACTTTAATCCCTGTTCCCCCCCCCCTATCGGGGGAGTTCTATATGGCCTGCCAGATTACCATGAAAAATTATAATAAGACATGTGGTCTGCTACCTATTTTAACTAGGTTGTGTTTTAAGTACTACCATTCTTAGCACTTTAATCTCTGTAACTCCCCCTATTTGGTGAGGTCTATACGGCCTTGATGATTACCCCTACAAAATATAATAATAAGACATCTGCTCTTGGTCTGCGACCCATGGTAACTATGTTGTGTTAATTAGTAATGTCCTTCGCATTTTAATAGCTGTTACTCATACTCACCCTATCGGTGGAGGTTTATATGGCCTGCATGATTACCCTTACAAAATATAACAACCAAACATATGCTCTGGGACCCATGGTAAGTAGGTTGTGTTAAGTAGTACTGTTCTTTGCATTTTCATACCTGTTACAACACCAAATGGTGGCAGGTCTATCTGGCCTTCATGATTAGCTGCACCCAAACCCAAAAAAAAGCAGAGTGGTCTTAGACTAACACCCATGGCTAACTCGGTTGTTTCAATTAGTACTATTCTTAGCACTTTCATCCCTGTTACGGGCGGTCTACATGGCCATCATGATTAGCCGAACAAAATACTACAATCCAACCTTTGCTCAGTCTTCATAGGCCCTTCATTGTCTGTATTTTGATAGTACAGTTTTTATTATTTTTATAGCTGATACAACACCGAATGGTGGCAGCTCTATATGGCCTGCATGATTAGCCGCACCCAATACAAAAATAAATCCAAGCGGTCTTGGATTAACACCCATGGCTAACTCTGTTGTTTCAAGTAGTACTATTCTTAGCACTTTCATCTCATCATCCCTGTTACTTCCAGGACTCTCGGTGGTGGTCTACATGGCCATCATGATTAGCCTAACTAAATACTACAATGCAACCTTGGCTCAGTCTTCCTAAGGCCCTTCATTGGCTGTATTTTGGTAGTACTGTTCTTATTAGTTTAATAGCTGATACGACACCGAATGGTGAGAAATATGATTGCTGACAACAATTGGCTAGGTGGGCCTGGCTCACAGCAGGCTGCAAGGCAGGAGGAAAGTGCTATTCAATGGCACCAGCAAACTGAGGATTCAAATCACAGCAACTATTACCAAAAATTTTAATTTTTAATTATTAGAATACTGTCACAACAAATATGATTGGTGTAAATATTTTTTAAGTAGGCCTGGCACGCAGGCTTGGAAGGCTGTAGAAAAGTGCAATTCAAAGGCACGAGCAAACTGAGGATTAAGATCATCAACAATCAAGATTTTTTTAATTTTAATTAGTAACTATACTGTGACAAAAAATTAGGATTGCTGTAAATAGTTGGAAAAACGGCCTGGCACAAAAGGATGGCAGGCAGGAGGTAGATGCAATTCAAGGACACTAGGAGACTGATTACTGACAGTCTAAACAGTGATGATTGACAATTTTTGCAATACTGTTAACAGAAATATGATTGCTGACAACAATTGCCTAGGTGGGCCTGGCTCACAGCAGGCTGCAAGGCAGGAGGAAAGTGCTATTCAATGGCACCAGCAAACTGAGGATTCAAATCACAGCAACTATTACCAAAAATTTTCATTTTTAATTATTAGAATACTGTCACAACAAATATGATTGGTGTAAATATTTTTTAAGTAGGCCTGGCACACAGGCTTGGAAGGCTGTAGAAAAGTGCAATTCAAAGGCACGAGCAAACTGAGGATTAAGATCAACACTAAAAAATTTTTTTATTTAAATTAATAACTATACTGTCTGACTGTGACAACAATTATGATTGGTGTAAATAGTTGGCTAGACGGCCTGGCACAAAAGGCTGGCAGTGGCAGGAAGGAGGTAAATGAAATTCAATGGCACTAGGAGACTGAATATTTGCAGTCCAAAAAATTATGATTTTTTTATTTTTTATTACTGTTACAAGAATTGTGATTGGTGCCACTAATTGGCTACTTGGGCCTGGCAGACAGGCTGGCAGATATGAGTTGTGGATGGTAGGTAGGGCAGCAATTTAACACAGTATGCTGTGTAAGTGACAAAAACACAGGACTGATAGAAAATTAAGTTACATTACACTAGCAAAATATTTGAAAATTTTAGATTTTAATATTAAAATTATGTTAAGAAGTGCAATGCATATATGACTCTATGAGTGGTCGCACTGGCTGGCTGCTACATAGGGCAGCAATTATAACAACAGTATGCTGTGTAAGTCAGATAGACAGTTAGACACAGGCCTGATAGAAAATACAATTAGATTACACTAGCATAATGATTTAAAGACTTTTTTTTGGAAATTTTAAGAAAAAGGTTAAGCACATACATATGAGTCGTGGCTGATAGCCTTGGAAGGGCAGCTATTAAAAACAGTAGGCTCTGTATGTCGGATACACACACGCCTGATAGAAAATACTATTAGATTACACTAGAAAAATGATTGAAATTATTTTTTTTGGGGGGGAAATTAAAAAAAGGTTAAACACATATGAGTCATGGCTCATAGACTAGGGAGGGCAGCAAGTAAACACAGTAGGCTCTCTATGTCAGCAAAACACACAGGCCAGATAGAAAATTATATTAGATTACACTAGCAAACAAATTTAAACTTTTTTTTTTATATATTAAAATTAGGGTGAAGGAAAATAGATATGAGTGCTGGGTGGCTGCCTGGCACAGACCAATTAACCAAAAGACTGAAAAAAAAGAGGTATATTAATGCTGAGTGAGCCTGACAGACACAGGCATGATAGTAAATGTAATTAGATTACACTAGCAAAATATTTTTTTTTTTTTTTTTTTTAATTTAAAATAATGTTATAAACGGATATTAACACTGGTGGCTGCTGGCTGGCACAGATCAATGAACCAGAGTATATGCTGTGTGACACTGGCCTGATAGAAAATGAAAAAAAATTACACTAGAAAAATAATTATATTTTTGGGTTAGTTAAATTTAAACTAATGTTGTTAGGGAGATATCAGTGGTGGCAGTAGTCACAGCATATGCTGTGAGCCTTAAACACACAGCTGAAAGCCAGGCAAATGCTAATAAAAAAAAAATGAAAAAAAACGGCACGAAATATAGCCCTAAAAAGGGCTTTTTGGGGTGCTGCGCTTGCAGCAGAGATGAGTGGAGTCCTTCTGGACTGTAAATACACTAGCCTAGCTATGTTTTTCCTATTAATGTCAGGAGCAAAAACACAACACGTCCTCTCATTAAAAAAGCAAGGTCGTTATGAGTTTAAAATGGCGGATTCCGAGTAGCTGGGAGTGTCTGTGAGGGAGTGTCTGATGTTGATTGGCTCTAATGTGTCAGGCGGCTGTGACATAAAGGGTCAAAGTTTCCACAATTATGACACATAGGGGCGGATCGAACATCGCCATGTGTTCGCCCACAAACGCGAACAAGCTATGTTCGCTGTGAACCGTTCGCGGGCGAACAGTTCGGGACATCACTAATCAGAAATACATTACAAAGTATAACTACACTCATAATAACACCACCTGTCTAAATATGTATATGTATGTGTGTGTGTGTGTGTGTGAATATATATACAATGCCTTGCAAAAGTATTCACCCCCCTTGGCATTTTTCGTGTTTTGTTGCCTCACAACCTGGAATTAACATGGATTGTTTGAGGATTTTAATCATTTAATTTACAGAACATGCCCACAACTTTGAAGATGTATTTTTTTTTATTGTGAAGCAAACAAAAAATAGGACAAAATAACAGAAAAAGTCAATGTGCTTAACTATTCACCCACCTAAAGTCAATACTTTGTAGAGCCACCTTTTGCGGCAATCACACCTCCAAGTCGCTTTGGATAAGTCTCTATGAGCTTGCCACATCTTACCACTGGGATTTTTGCCCATTCCTCCTTGCAAAACTGCTCCAGCTCCTTCAAGTTGGATGGTTTGCGCTTGTGAACAGCAATCTTTAAGTCTGACCACAGATTTTCTATTGGATTGAGGTCTCATTTTGTTTTTTGCTGAAAGTAAAGGCTTTCTTCTGGCCACTCTGCCATAAAGCCCAGCTCTATGGAGTGTACGGCTTATTGTCGTCCTATGGAACTCTGCAGCTCTTCCAGGGTTACCCTAGGTTTCTGTGCTGCCTCTCTGATTAATGCCTTCCTTGCCGGTCTGTGAGTTTTGGTGTGCGGCCGTCTCTTGGCAGGTTTGCTGTTGTGCCATGTTCTTTCCATTTGTTATGATAGATTTGATGGTGCTCCTGGGGATCATCAAAGATTTGGATATTTTTTATAACCTAACCCTGACTTGTACTTCTCAACAACATTGTCCCTTACTTGTTTGGAGAGTTTCTTGGTCTTCATGGCAGTGTTTGGTTAGTGGTGCCTCTTGCTTAGGTGTTGCAGCCTCTGGGGACTTTCAAAAAAGGTGTGTGTATATATGTAATGACAGATCATGTGACACTTAGATTGCACACAGGTGGATATCATTTCACTAATTATGTGACTTCTGAAGGTAATTGGTTGCACCAGAGCTTTTTATGGGCTTCATAACAAAGGGGGTGAATACATACGCACATGCCAAATTTCTGTTTTCTATTTCTAAAAAATAGTTTTATGTATATAGTTTTCTCATTTCACTTCACCAACTTAGACTATTGTGTTCTGATCCATCACATAAAATTCAGATTAATAAAGCATTGAACTTAAGGCTGTAATGTAACAAAATAGGTAAAAAGTCAAGGGGGGTGAATACTTTTGCAAGGCATTGTATATATATATGTCTATATATATATACATTTGTATTTATGTATTAATATGTGTATATATGTATTTACAGACATATATACACATATAAACACATAAATACATATGTATACATACTGTATATAGACATATGTAGATGAAAACATGAAAAACATATTTAAGCAATATTCATATTTAATAAAGGTTTTAACTATGTATTTACTGTAAATATTTCACATTCCAATATTCTGTACATAGCAGAATATGTTATTTGTATTTCTAAATAGATATTCCTATATATATATCTGTATATATCTCTACCTATATATAATAATGTATAAATATATATATATATATATATATATATATATATATATATATATATATACTAGTCCTAAAGCCCGTGTACATGGGCAATTTTTTGCAGTACAGCAATGCCACCCCTTGCTCTCTCTCTCCCCCTCTCTTTTGCTCTCTCTCCCCACTCTCTTTTGCTCTCTCTCCCCCCTCTCTTTTGCTCTCTTTCTCCCCCCTCTCTTTTGTTCTCTCTCCCCCTCTCTTGTGCGCTCTCTCTCCCCCCTCTCTTTAGCTCTCCCCCCTCTCTTTTGCTTTCTCACTCCCCCTCTCTTTTGCGCTCTTTCTCTCTGCCCATCTTTTTTGCTCTCTCCCCCCTCTCTTTTGCACTCTCTCTCCCCCTCTCTTTTGCACTCTCCCTCTCCCCCTCTCTTTTGCTCTCTCTCCCCCCTCTCTTTTGCGCTCTCTCCCCTCTCTTTCGGCTCTCTCTCCCTCACCCCCTCTTTTTTGCTTTTACTCTCTCCCCCTTTTTTTTGCTCTCTCTCTCTCCCCCTCTTTTTTGCGCTCTCTCTCTCTATCCCCCTCTTTTTTGCTCTCTCTCCCCTCTCTTTTGGACTCTCTCTTTCCCTTTCTTTTGTGCTCTCTTTTCCCCTTTTCTTTTGCACTCTTTCCCCCTCTCTTTCGCTCTCTCTTCCTCCTCTCTTTTGCTCTCTCTTCCCTCTCTTTTGCTCTCTCTCTCACCCCTCTTTTGCTCTCTCTTCCCCTCTCTTTTGCTCTCTCCCCCCTCTGTTTCTCTCTCCCCCTCTATTTTCCTCTCTCTCTCCTCCCTCTCTGTTGCTCTCTCTCTCTCCCCCTCTATTTTGCACTCACTCTCCCCCTCTCTTTTGCTCTCTCTCCCCCTTTCTTTTGCACTCTCTCTCTCCCTCTCTTTTTCTCTCTTTCCACCTCTCTTTTGCTCTCTCTCTCCCCCTCTCTTTTGCACTCTCTCCTCCTCTCTTTTGCTCTGTCTCCCCCTCTCTTTGCGCTCTCTCTACCCCTCTCTTTTGCTCTCTCTCCCCCCTCTCTTTTGCACTCTCTCTTCCCCATTCTTTTGCTCTCTCTCTCCCCTCTCTTTTGCTATCTCTCTCCCACCTCTCTTTTGCTCTTTCTCTCCCCCTCTCTTTTGCTCTCTCTCTCCCCCCTCTTTTGCTCTCTCTTCCCTCTCTCTTTTACTCCCTCTCTCCTCCCTCTCTTTTGCACTCTCTCTTCCCCTTTCTATTGCACTCTCTCTCTCCCCCCCTCTCTTTTGCTCTCTCTCTCCCCCTCTCTTTTGGACTCTCTCTTTCCTTTTCTTGTGTGCTCTCTCTCTCCCCCCTTTCTTTTGCACTCTCTCCCTCCTCTCTTTTGCTCCCTCTTCCCTCTCTTTTGCTCTCTCTCTCCCTCCCTCCTCTTTTGCTCTCTCTCTACCCCCTCTTTTGCTCTCTCTCCCGCTTCTTTTGCTCTCTATTCCCCCTCTTTTGCTCTCTCTCCCCCCTCTTTTGCTCTCTCTCCCCTCTTTTGCTCTCTCTTTCCCATGTCCACTCCCGCATGGCCACCCCCCACTACTCATGCTCCCATCCGGCCACGCCCCAATCACGGCATGCTTCTCCGGCCACACCCCATCATTGCACTCCTGGCCAGCCACGCCAGCCATCACGGCCGCTTCGGACCATTATCTCTGTTGCTCAAGGCCAGGTATGTTTGTCCTTGCGCAGTCTCTACTGCACACGACAGCTTCGGACAAACATACTTGGCCTTTTATTATATTGGATATATATATATATATATATATATATATATATATATATATATATATACAGTATATCACAAAAGTGAGTACACCCTTTACATTTTTGTAAATATTTTATTATATCTTTTCATGTGTCAACACTGAAGAAATTACACTTTGATACAATGTAAAGTAGTGAGTGTACAGCCTGTATAAGAGTGTACATTTGCTGTCCCCTCAAAATAACTCAACACACAGCCATTAATGTCTAAACTGTTGGCAACAAAAGTGAGTACACCCATAAGTTGAAATGTCCAAATTGGGCCCAAAGTGTCAATATTTTGTATGGCCACCATTATTTTCCAGCACTGCCTTAACCCTCTTGGGCATGGAGTTCACCAGAGCTTTACAGGTTGCCACTGGAGTCCTCTTCCACTCCTCCATGATGACATCACAGAGCTGGTGGATGTTAGAGGCCTTGCGCTCCCCCATTTTCTGTTTGAGGATACCCCAGAGATGCTCAGTCCATCACCTTTACCCTCAGCTTCTTTAGCAAGGCCATGGTCATCTTGGAGGTGTGTTTGGGGTTGTTATCATGTTGGAATACTGCCCTGCGGCCCAGTCTGAATGCTCTGCTTCAGTATGTCACAGTACATGTTGGCATTCATGGTTCCCTCAATGAACTGTAGCTCCCCAGTGCCGTCAGCACTCATGCAGACCCAGACCATGACACTCCCACTACCATGCTTGACTGTAGGCAAGACACCAAAGAAAGGCAAAGTACTAATGGCACTGCTGAGATTTACAAATTAGGGTAGCCTATTAACCTCTGGATCTATTGATAAGATATACACATGTTTGTGTTTATAGTCCAGGTTCACTATATTGCAGAATGGCTGAGGTGCTGTGTACTAGTTTTATGAGACAAACAATATCAACCCGAAGATTGATGGATTGTACACCTAAATAGCACTCATTCCCTAATCAATGGTGGCAAAAATTGGACAAGATATGGGTGTCCTAGGAGAGGGAGTGCGCAGGAATTTTTTAAAATATAACCTTTATTCAGTAATTTAAAAGAAAAAACAAACAAAATCCACATACATACAATGTTTAAAAGCACAGGATTTGGTCTGATATGGTTTTTATCCAATAATCACGGAATGTGAAAAGTGGTTGTAGCACACATTCAATGTGAATTAACTTGGAATGAATCTCAGGTCGGGAATAGATCTGAGAGTAGGTAGTGATCTGATAATCTTAAGAATTACGTAGTATTTATAGAGCTTATGCCACTGTGATATTAACTCTGCTGTTGGTGTGTGGTGTCTATGATTCAAAGTTCAATTAAGGTTGTGTTCCTTGGTATCTTGTATACATACATACAATTATCTCACCATTAATTGATCTAAAATTGTATTTGCTACAATGTGTAGAATTAGAGTAGGAATTTCTGTTGGTGTTAGATTACATTATACCATATTTTATTGAACTGGTAGAAGGTTGTATATAACAGTATCTTATTGACTTCTAGTCCTTTTCATGTGTCAAACGTTTTATCACAAAGATCAAGGTCAACTATTATTATAAATATGATAGGCTAGGTGCAGTGTTTACATTTAGTAAGAGTTAACACTAAGCGCCTAATGCTAATGGGACCCTTTGCTTTAATAAATTGACCCCTAGCGGTCAAACAAGTGGATAATCAGAAATGTAGTAATTAAAGCGCCAAAAGACAATGGCCGGGTCCAAATATATGTAAAATATGTATCAATTTATTCAAAACAATATATTATAAAATTTTCATTCCATAAAATAATAAAACAGTAATCAAGGATCCAAGATTTTACAGTAAGTTAAAACCAATTTGCCAGATTAAAACAATTCAAAATTCAACAGTCTTTGCATATAACAGATAAGAGTCAGTGAAGTGGGATATCTAGCTTTGTGATGTGTTTAATAAAAGATATGATATTTATGATTGAGAGACAGTTTGATATCTATGTGTTAGTAGGTCTTGATAAAGGTCAGTGCATGACCGAAACGCGTCGACTGGTAAGTGACACTCTGGTAGGATTATTTAATTTAAAACATCTGCACTATTATTGTTTTTGTTTTTTTGGCAGAAAGAAATATATCTGCAGAAAGCTGAATTGACCGTTTGGGTCACCACTTAGGAGATAGATTGCACCTTAACACTGGGAGAAAACCATTGCACCTAACACTGGGAGAAAAAACAAGTATACACCTATATCTCAATCTGACATTTTCTTATGGCTATGTGATTGTTCACACGTATTCAGGACTATTTTTTCTTTTTTCTATTTTCACTTGCAAGTTTCATTTTTTCACTATGGATTGCTATTGCCTTTGAATAATAACTGCACATTTTTGAAGAGCGCTGGTTTACAGCTTATGTACTTTTAAAACTGTTCTATCAAGTTTTTTGCTCACACTGTTCTTTGATTATCGTTTGAATGTGCTGTTTTTCAACAATTTTTCTCACAATTTTTTAACACTTAATTTGAAGACACAAAGTTATTTTTGGTATTTTCACTCACACTCAAGTTTATTTTTCGATACAATTTCGATACAATTATGTTAAAGACATCTATTTACTGTTAACAAAAGGACATCCATACTGACCAAACTATATTACCAAACCCATTTACCATTTTAATTGTTGTACCATTTGATGTGAAACACATTCATCTATCAACAGACAGATTCTACTAACACATAGATATCAAACTGTCTCTCAATCATAAATATCATATCTTTTATTAAACACATCACAAAGCTAGATATCCCACTTCACTGACTGTTATCTGTTATATGCAAAGACTGTTGAATTTTGAATTGTTTTAATCTGGCAAATTGGTTTTAACTTACTGTAAAATCTTGGATCCTTGATTACTGTTTTATTATTTTATGGAATGAAAATTTTATAATATATTGTTTTGAATAAATTGATACATATTTTACATATATTTGGACCCGGCCATTGTCTTTTGGCGCTTTAATTACTACATTTCTGATTATCCGCAGTGTTTACATTTGACAGGATCTAGGCGAATTCAGACAGATAGTGCTATCAATATATAACTGCACTTGTCAGTAAAGATATCAGGTCTGCCAATGTTTAGTCTGCTGTCAAATATTGCTAAGAACTTTGCCTAATATATTGCCAAAATATTTACTGGGCCATCAAGCACATTAGGAATAAATAACCTTTATAAGGTCTCAACTAATTCTGAGATTAGTATTACTTTGTGAAATGTGCTTGTTAAAGTAACTTTAAATTATTTTGTTGCTTTAGTTAGATCTTATAAAATCTAAGGCAGCTAGCTGTGCTGAAAACTGTAATGTGCTGCTTAATACAAGGAGTGGAGGTTTAATGTATTGCTGAAACTCAGCTAAATTTTTTGGCTACCATTCATTTAAGACATAATATTGTACCTTCCTTGTAATGCTACAATGTGATAGGTATAATTGTTACGGTAGCAAAATACTTAAGTCAAGTTCATTTTATGCTACATTGTAGATGTGTCAGTCTACATAAATGAAGTTTATAACAGACTGTTCGTGACTGGTTATAAAGAGACACTGCCTGTCACGCTCTTGTGTTTCACTGCTACACTTTAGCGTTTTGTATTGCTGATAAATTATTATGACCAGTAAGTTTGTTAAAATAAATATTCGAAATATGTATTCACATGAGAGAGTTATAGTAATATTGTCGATATTTATCACCAACGATTTTGAATTAAACTGAATATTTTTGTGTTTTATTCACATGCGAGAGTTACAGCAGCAAGGTGAATTTATTAGAGCGCTACAGCAAAATAGCTGATATGAGTAGAGTTTATATGCTCTACTTGTACTGGATATCAATTAGTTAATCCGTGTTACAAAACTAAAACTTGCAGTCTGACGGCATTATAATAATAATTACCCCGTATTAATAACCGTGTAATAAGACCATACTGCAGGTGCCAGTTAAGTATACATAAATGTTACTGAATTTATCCCTATTCTGAAATCAGTTAACATAACAATATTCACAACCGCTTGTTGTTTAAAATATTAAAGACCAAAATTCCTGCTTGTTAAAAAATGCTAAGAGGCATTCACGACAAACAATTCCCTAACATGTTTCACCACTAACGTGGGTTTTTCAAAGGGTACGGCACGGCCAAACATGTGTCTTTTTATTGGCTCGCACTGCTCCTCCTGTTTGACGTCATTGAGCAAGTTCGGAGGTTCGTTACAAAGAACCAATTGCTGAATACAAGGCAGCCTGTATACATAAGAGGGAAGATATGATTGGATAAAGCTGCATTCTCATTCATACATTGTATATAATTTGAGATCTCTATGTGATACTGTGAATGAAAATTATTATCAAAGAAAAAAAGAGAAAACAAAGAAAAAAACGTCAGCTGTCAGCTATTCGTGAGAATAAACGTTAAGTGGAGAATATTTCTTGTAATTATTAAATTGCATTACAACGCACCATATGACAGGCCACATTGGTAGCGAGTGATACAAAAGTGTGAATTGGATAACTTAGATATTTATTGTAAGAATATGAAAAGGAGAGGGTTGAATGAGAGGAATTTATTAGAGGAGTAGGAGCTTACAACATAATATGATTTTGAACTGTGATCTGTATTTATCAAATAAAAGAGATATATTCCTAATTTTTAAGGTGAAAAATATCACAAATGATGATGAATGAAGGGATGCAGTCTGAAATAGTCATTGTAATTACATACAGAATCACACTGTTTTGTATGTCACCAAAGGATGATAAAAAGAACTGATAATAAACTTTTAGCTATGATCAGAAAACGAAGCTGTACAGCTAAATAAACAGATATTGATGAAAGATTATTATCTTATATTTCTATTACAGAGTAACACCACCTAGAATATAGGAATAGTGCAGATCAAGAGCATAAATATGCTGATATTAGATCTCTATGTGCTGTGAAAATGTGTTAAGCTTGGAAATTACTGAGTGACACCACTTAAAAATAATGAAAGTGGTGGATCTAAATAATAAACTGAATGTCTTAAAGTGATAAAGTGCATGAGTTTGGAATAAATAACGTGAAGAGTGAACTCAACAAAGTTTTTGCTAATCAATAGTAGCAATAAAACAATAAGTGAATGGAAGTGCAGAACAAAAAATGGGGATGCTCACAATGTGTGATAGAATGTAGGTGAGAGTTGTTCAAGTGCAAATATGAGTGATGAACATAAAGCAAATGTAAAAATTGTGGTGCACATATTTAATAACTAATGTTGTGAGTTCTTCCTGATATATACAGTATCTTGGTTCAATTCCATTCATATTTCCTAAGTTACTGATGATTATCACCTTATTCATATCTAAAGATATGAAAAGTAATTATTATGTTCATTTAGGCAATTGGGTTGTATGGAATTGAGCAGATAAATCCATCTACTTTCATGTTGTAGTAAGCTTGTTTCCTTATCTCCTCCTCTAATTCCAAAGTTAACTTTTTGTATACCATAACATCTTAACCCTTCATCCTTTCCTTGATGAAATTTATAAAAATGTTGTGCTACTGATGAAATGGCCTTCTTGTTCTTTAAGTCTTTGGCTGCATTTCTGATGTTGCGCACATGTTCCTGTAGTCTCGTGCGTAATCTACGTGTCGTCATCCCTACATAGGTTTTGGGACACTTACATTGTAAGACGTGGATTACACCTGTGGTGTTACAATTAATGAAAGATCTGATTAAATGTTTTTTGTCAAATCTGTCTGTAACTGATGTTGTTTTTTTCCAGAAATTTACAGCTGATACAATTCCCACATGGGTATGAACCAGTTTGTATGCCACTAACAGTGGTTTTCTTTTTACGAGTGTAGTGACTGGGACTCACTAAATCTTTTAGATTTTTTGTGCGTCGGTAACTGATGTCAACTTTGGGTCCTATAAACTGACCCAAAGTGTTATCTGCTTGCAGGATGTGCCAGTGTTTGTTGATTATTTGGATTACATCCTTGCTTTGTGCATTGTAGGTCAGTACTAATCTAGTTTTGCTGTCATTTGTACGAATCTTAGGTTTCAATAGATTCTGATGTTTTGTTTTTCTTGCCTTGTCCTTTGCTCTTTTAATTAAGGATTTACTGTACCCCCTCTGGCTAAGGCGATCTGTTGTTTCTTGAGCTCTGATTTTGTATAGATCTGGTTCTGAGCAATTTCTTTTGACCCGTAGAAATTCACCTGTTGGGAGGGACTTAATTGTGCATGGTGCATGTGCACTTGTGTTATATAGAATAGTATTAGTAGCTGTTTTCTTTCTATACAAATCCGTCCCCAACATGCAATTGTTTTTTTTGAAAATTCTCAAATCCAAAAAAGAAATTTCAGTCTGGCTGGATTCATAAGTTAGTTTAATGTTCAGATTGTTTTGATTTAGAATCATTAAAAAAATATCCAGTTTTCTTTGGGTCCTTCCCAGATTAGCAGGATATCATCTATATATCTTAGCCAGAGGGGGATATATTGAGTAAATGCATCATTGTCATCAGTGAAGACAGTGTTATGTTCCCACCAACCTAAAAATAGGTTGGCGTACAGGCTGTCCCCATGGCTGTCCCCCTTGTTTGCAGATAGAATTGGTCATTAAAGACGAAGTAGTTCTTTTTGAGCACAAATTCAAGTAATTTCATCACGAAATTGTTATGATTTTCATCCTCTTCTGTTCCCAGATTCAGATAGTATTGAACTGCTTCCAGCCCTAATTCATGTTTGATACTGGTGTAGAGGGCCTCTACATCGGCGGTGACAAGCCAAGATGTGGGTCCTAATTGGATGTCTTGTAAATGCTGGAGTGTCTCCATAGTGTCTTTTATGTAAGAAGGAATTTCTGTTAAGAATTCTCTTAATCGCTGATCAATATATTTGCTTGCTTTCTTGGTGAGATTTTCATTACCTGACACTATGGGACGGCCCGGTGGATGTTTAGCATTTATATGTACCTTAGGGATCAGGTAAAAGGTGGCTACTTTCGGATGATTCACAGTCAGGAATTTTTTCTCTTTTTCACTGATGATATTGTTCATCTTGGCTTGAGTGATGAGATCTTTGTATTGTGTATGGAATTGTTCAGTTGGATTGCTCCACAGCTTTTTGTAACAGGTTTCATTAGTTAGCTGTATGTTGGCCTCTTTTAAATACATCTCTGTAGGCCAGAGAACAATATTGCCACCTTTGTCCGCTTGGCGGACTATTACGTCATCCCAATTTTGAATTTCGGCTAAGGCATGTTTCTCTCCTTTAGTTAGATTCGTTGGAGGAGATTTGACTTGTAAGTTAGATATCTCTTTGCAGACAATATTATTGAAAATCTGAACACTTGGGCTCATGGAAGATTTAGGTATGTACTTGGATTTATTAATCAGGCTATTTCATCAATTTGTACTGCCATCTGTTTCATTTTCTTTTAATAGATCTTCCAAATCCTGTAGTACTGTTAAGTCTTCTATGGTCCATTGATTCTCTGAGCCTGGTTCTTTCTGATTTTTTATATCTGCATAGTGTTTGCGTAACAATAGTTTTCTTAGATATAATTGTATATCTTTTATATTTTCAAACTTATCAAGTGAGGTGCTTGGACAAAAAGATAGACCTTTAGATAGTAAAGAGAGATGGTCTTCTGACAACATTTTAATAGATAAATTCAACACTTTCATTGTTTCATTTTGATTTTGGAGAAAGGACTGGGGCTCCTTTTGTAAGGTTTGTTGGTGTCTGGTTTCTCTGTCAGTTCTGGTTCTTGTTGCTTTTTTGTTTGCCCCCCCTACCTCTTCTGGTGGGTCTGGATTTATGTTGGTACCTTCCTCTAAAAAACCTTTCCTATTTCTATTTTCTGGTTGTACTGGAACAGAGTTGGCAGATCGCTCAGGGGTTTCTTCGTCTGTAGGGTTATCAGATTCTTCACCCTCTGTTTCTGTGTCACTTTGTATGATAGTCACTCTTTGACGGTTTGTAGAGGTGTTGGAATTAAATTTTCTTTTCCATCAGTATACCCTATTGTTTTGGAAATATTCAACATTTCTGTTTAATTTCCCCATTTTAGTTTGTTTGATTTCTGCCTCATATCTGTCCAGTTCTTTTTGGTATTTTTTATAGGAGGTTTCAAAATCTTTAAGTGTCTCAAATTGTTTCAATTGTTCATTTTGTATTTTTAGCAATTCTTCTAGTCTATCATATTCTGCAGTATCATGTTTAATGAGGATGTTCATTAATTTGTTAGAGCACTCAGACAAAGCTTCCTCCCATTCTATAGTTAGTTAGTTCTTTTTGCTTAAATTCAAATACAGGAAAGAGTTGTATTCTGAGTCCTCTAGGGATCAATTTCCGTTCAATGTACTTATCAAAGAAATGGTGATTCCACCATACTTTGTCTTGCTTGTAGAGATTTTTATGAAGTTCACGTAATAATTGATCCAATCTATCTGGCGTTGGTTCTGTATTAAGTGACTGTGGTTCATTAAAGACCTCTTGAAAATCTATTAGACGTTTGTTGTAGGCAAGACACACTTGTCTTTTGCCGCCACACATACTTGACATCATCTGAACCAAATAAGTTTATCTTGGTCTAATTGGACCACAGGACATGGTTCCAGTAAATCATGTCCTTAGTCTGCTTGTCTTCAGCAAACTGTTTGCAGACTTTCTTGTGCATCATCTTTAGAAGAGGCTTCCTTCTGGGACATCAGCCATGCAGACCAATTTGATGCAGTGTGCTGTGTATGGTCTGAGCACTGACAGGCTGACCCCCCACCCCTTCAACATCGGCAACAATGCTGGCAGCACTCATATGTCTATTTCCCAAAGACAACCTCTGGATATGATGCTGAGCACGTGCACTCAACTTCTTTGGTCGACCATGATGAGGCCTGTTCTGAGTGGTACCTGTCCTGTGAAACCGCTTTATGGTCTTGCCCACCGTGCTGCAGCTCAGTTTCAGGGGTTTGGCAATCTTCTTTTAACCTAGGCCATTTTTATGTAGAGCAACAATTCTTGTTTTCAGATCCTCAGAGAGTTCTTTGCCATGAGGTGCCATGTTGAACTTTCAGTGATCAGTATGAGAGTGTGTGAGAGCGATAATACCAAATTTAACACATCTGCTCCCCATTCACCTTGTAACACTAACCAGTCACATGACACCGGGAAGGGAAAATGGCTAATTGGGCCCAATTTGGACATTTCCACTTTTGTTGCCAATGTTTTAGACATTAATGGCTGTGTGTTGAGTTATTTTAATAGCTGTGAGTTGAGTTATTTTGAGGGGACAGCAAATTTACACTGTTATACAGGCTGTACACTCACTACTTTACATTGTAGCAAAGTGTCATTTCTTCAGTGTTGTCACATGAAAAGATATTATAAAATATTTACAAAAATGTGAGGGGTGTACTCACTTTTGTGAGATACTGTATATATATATGTATAAATAAATATTGTACCAAAAAAAACATCAGATATATAGCTATATGTAGAAATATTTATTTATAAATAAATAGAACATATTATTTTATGTGAAGAACATTTGATTGCGAAATATTCATATTTTCATGTTGGGTTAGCTCAAATGAGAATATGCAATCGGGTTTGCGCGAGAGTGGGGTGTTTTTTCCACTTTATTTCTCCATTGACTTTTATGGGGCAATAGGTGAACGCACACCCGATATTCTAACTTTGGGTTTTTGCACCAGTCGGGTTACTGCGAGAGCGAAAACAGTTTACTTTCAACTAGAAATATGAGCACAACCTGACGATCGCAAAAATCTTACATCTAGCGCAATTAACGCTCGAGCGGAAGCATTAATTTACATTTCACTCATAATCTGGCCCAAAATGTTTAATTAAGTGTAGTAAAACAACTTTGAGATGAAAGTCTGAAGATTAATAGGTATCTAGCCCTTTGCAGTCAAGTACAGTAAATGGAAACGTAAAATCATATTTCTGCAATATACATCCATACTATAATTGCGTTTGTAATATCCGTCGCCGTCGGCAGTTGCGCACACATCCTGAAAATACAAAATACAAAAGTATTCACCTGGATGCAACAAAGGTGGATTCTTTCACCACCCTGCCATTTTCGGAATCCACCGGAATGAGGCGTAAGCTGCATCCCGGTGGATGAAGCGAAGGCCAACGGAGCATTACAAAAGCAACACCTAATCACCCACATTAAAGTATTTTAAAAAAAAAACAAACACCCGCATCAAGTATTAAAAAAAATAAATAATTGCCCGCATCAAGTATTAAAAAAAAACACCGCCCGCACGAAATATAACAACCAAAAAAATCCTACACAAAGTATTAAGTCCTAAACCACAAAATGCCTATTATAGCAATAAACCTATTTACCGTATTAACCCCTAAACCGCAAAACCCCTACATCGCAATAAATCTATTTACCCTATTAACCCCTAAACTGCAAAACCCCTACATCGCAATAAACCTATTTACCCTATTAACCCCTAAACCGCAAAACCCTTACATCGAAATAAACCTTTTTTAACTTATTAACCCTTTAAACCGCAAAAACCCACAACGCAAATAACTATTTAAATAACTAAGTACAGTACACTAACTTAACACCCCCTAACCTAACAACCGTCCGTCAGGTTTACCACTCATATTACAAGTTGAAAGTAAACATGATCTCTTGAGCGCAATTGCGATTTATGCTAGAATGATTACGACGTTCACAGAGCTCTGGTTAACTGTTTTGCAAAACTAAAACGTTTCACAAAACACATCAAAAATACTTTACGAAGAACAGTGACACTCATAATAACATCTAATAAAAAATATTTAAAAAAAATATTGCACACAAACATTATAAGTGCTCAAAGATATGAGGTTTCAGGTGTTAGAAAAAAACAAAACAGACAAAGGGCTTTAACATACATACATACATATACATCTTTAAAGATGGATATGTATGTATATATATGTATATATATATATATATATATATATATATATGTGTGTATATATATATATATATATATATATATATATATAAAACAGAGAGCACTCACCAGGACTTTTTCATCTATTTATTTCTTTAGATGTTAACGTTTTTGGGGAGTTTAACCCCTTCCTCAGACATTCAAGTAGAAAATAACATGTTATTTTCTACTTGTATGTCTGAGGAAGGGGTTAAACTCCCCAAAATGTTAACATCTAAAGGAATAAATAGATGAAAAAAGTCCTGGTGACTGCTCTCTGTTTTATTGTTGTACAAATTTTCTGATGCACTCCAAGTGAATTCAACATATTTCACATTCCAATGTTCTGCACATAGCAGAATATGTTTATTCCTATATATATAAATTATCTGTATATATCTATACCTATGTATAATCATGTATATATATAGGTATAGATATATATAGTACCAAAGTATCATATAGAACATATTCTTATATGTGAAGAACATTGGAATGTGAAATATTCATATTTTCATGTTAGGTTCTTCCCACTTTTTTTGCTCCATTGACTTCTACGGGGGAATACGTGGACGCGATATTCTAACTTCGGCTTTTTGCACTCATCGGGTTAGCGCAATAGGGAAGTTTACTTTCAACTCATAATAAGAGTGCAACCAGACAAGCGCAAAAAGCTTACTTTTAGCGCAGGAGCGTTAAATAGCACTCCACCTGTTATCTGGACCTAAATAAATAAAATGCCACTGGTGTTTGAGTTTGATAGAGAGCACTCCTCTGCTTAATCAGTAATCTATTGCTTTAGACTCTGAAGATAATGGTTTAAATAACTTAAACTTCAAAGGACATGAAAACCACTGGTAGGTTGGGGTTTAACAGCCCCAGTATAATTTTGCAAGGTACTTTGCAATGCGAAGCAAAATGTAAACATTTTTTTTTTTTTTTAAATGCACACACATGTGCTGACCACGAGGTATCCACCATTCATAATGCATCATATTTACCAGTCAGTGCTCCTGTTAATACATGTGCACAGACCGACAACATATTAAGGCAAAAACAGCTTTTTCATGCTGTTTTTATAGCTGCAAATTCATGGTAGAATTAGACAGAGACTTCAAAAAATTAAAGGGACAGTCAACACCAAAACTGATATTGTTTAAAAAGATAGATAACACCTTTACTACCCATTCCCCAGCTTTGCATAGCCAGCATTGTTATATTAATATACTTTATAACATTTACACCTCTAAATTTCTGCCTGTTTCCAAGCCACTGCAGACAGTCTCTTATCACGTGTATTTTTATTAGCTTTCACAACAAGAGACTGTTAATCCATGTGAGCCATATAGATAACAATGTGTTCTCTTCCATGAAGTTGTGCAGGATACATCACTAATGGGCTAAAATGCAAGTCAATGGATAATAAAATAGCCATGTGATCAGGGGCCTGTCAAAAGAGGCTTAGATACAAAGTAATCAAAGAGGTTAAAAGTATATTAATATAACCATGTTGGCTGCGCAAAACTTGGAAATGAATAATAAAAGGATTATCTAACTTTTTAAACAATAACATTTTTGGAGTAGACTGTCCCTTTAAGGTAACAAATGATCTGCGTGCAACCAAGTCTAAAGACCACTTCTCTATGTTAATGTTTCTCAATGTGTTAGTTATTTTTTATAATGTTTACAACACTTATGCTCCAATGCTCCAAACTCTCTAACCCTATGGAATTTACAACACGGCCCCCTAGTGGCTCTCTACCTATTTTTTTATCCTTCCCTTCATTATATTTATCCCTGGCACATCCTTTGTCTGTTTATCACTCTGTCAGTTCCCACAAGGTTCAGTCCTTGGTCTCTTTCTCTTCTCTGTCCACACATCTTCAATAGGCTCCTTAATAAAGTCCCATGGGTTTCAGTATGATCTGTATGCTGATGAGGTCCAACTCTTTGCACCAGACCTATCTTCCTTTCTTGTGTCATTGGCTGTCTATCATCCTGGATGCCTTCTCATTATCCAAAAACTGCACTCCTCTGTTTACCCTCTTCATTAAATATTCCTACCACTCAAATTTCAATAACTATTGTCAAAATTCTCCCCATGTCTTTTGTCATGGGATCACATACATTTGTCTCTGAATTTTCATTTGCTCCCCTTATCCAGTTCTTCAGCAATTTCCGCTCAGTCCAGCTAAAGCTACCATTTGCCTATTCTGCAATCCATCACAAATGTCTGCACAAGACTGCTCTTCATTCATCCCCAACTGCTGCACATCTCTGCTATATCCTCCACTGGCTTCCTTTAGCCTCAAAGATAACATTCAAAATCCTGACCCTAACATACAAAGCCCATTATAACACCATATCCTCCAATATCGCTTCTCTTGATGCAAAAATCCTCCTACAAACACTTTTCACTCTCACCAAGATTTACTTATTTTCTCTTCTTTTGTTACCTCCTTACATTCCAGCCTACAGGACTTCTATAGAACTGCACCTATGTTGCAGAATAATCTGCCTCCCTCCACCTAAAACTTTCAGAGCTGTTCTAAAAACACTACTATTCTGGTATGCTTACAAGATACAATACATTATTTTTCTATTTTCGAAACTCAGATCCCTATCCTGTTCTCATCAGTTCCCCTTGTACTCACTTTATCAGTAAGCACACAACTCCGTCTGTCCTGTACAATATTTTTTATACATGGAGACCTACATAAGATGAAAACAAACAGGTAGCGGCTTCTACTCCTTAATCAATTTTGTAACTGTCTTTTTGTACATTTTATCTAGGTTTCATGCTTTTCAACAACGGTTACTAGGAGAACAAAGCAAATAGGTTAATTGTAAAGTTGTTTAAAAGTGCATGCTCTACCTGAATCATGATAGTTTAATTTTTACTTTACTGTCCCTTTGATTGCACAGTTATTAGCCTTAATACACACTATAAAAAGGGGTCAATCAATATAAGGCCCTTCAACAGGTCTTTGTAGCTGGTCAAACAGCTTCACATGGTGCCATTTCTCTATTATTTGTCAGGTTGATACATATCAAAAACCTGTGATGTTATTGAATTTTTCAAGGTTAAGTGATTTGTGGACTACAAATCAGGTGACCTCTATAGAACCAATAACATTGAATATTGGTCATATTATTCCTACTTACCAATAATAGAGATGTGGCATCCATGTTGACTTTACATCAATGAATGACTAATATATCAGATGAGTCTATAGCATCACTGGTTGGTCATGTGAATCCGTTTGAACAACTACAAAGAACCGACAGCCATAATGGATTTTATGTTTTTTTAATTATTACTCCAATCAAACACCAGGGAGGATTGACATTCCTTAACATCACAGATATCTGCATTTATCATAGCACAAGACCGCTGCTTCTTAACTCCTGTATCTGGCGAGCCTGCAGACTCATGCGGAAACAGATGTATTAGGGGCCATATGGGGCTTGATAAATCTTCCCCTTAGCCTAAAAAAGGCATTATTTAGTAGGCAAAACACCTGTTGGATATGGAATTTTATTCTTCACATTAAGGACTTTGGATTAGTGATGTGTACATGTATGTAATACATTGTTTACCATGCTCTGTGGTATGTATGCAGGATTAATTCCAAAGTGTATTTAGTCCAAAGAGACTGGTATTGTTGTGTTTTACTCATTTGTGGTGAGGTTAAGTAAGAACCATTGAATCAGACCATGAAGGTTTGTGCTATATTGTTGTTTTTTTTATTTTGAAGTTCAAATGGTATTTGGAGAAGTTTCCACTGTGGTAGAGTGTGAACTAATAAAAAATTCCACAAGTCACAATAGAACTTGTATCAGCTCTAATTCATATGAGCAATATTCCATCTAAAGGCTAATATTATTGATATCTCCTTACAATATTGCACCATCTGTTTTCCTTTTCTTTCTGAGGTCATTTACATTGTTGACACTTTCCTAGATACCTACAAACCTCAATACATTATTCTAGGGGGACTTATGTTTTTAAAACTTTATTAAATAGTGTTAACACTGTTTAGTAGATGAGCCCTCTTTTACTACTTTATAGTAGTCTTTTATTGGATATATTTATTTAGCTATGTTCACAACCCAGAAGGTCATTAAAGGGACAGTAAAGTCCAAAAAAACCTTTCATGTTTCAAATAGGGCATGTAATTTTAAACAACTTTCCAATTTACTTTTATCACCAATTTTGCTTTGTTCTCTTGGTATTCTTAGCTGAAAGCTAAATCTAGGAGGGTCATATGCTAATTTCTTAGACATTGAGGGCCGCCTCTAATCTAAATGCATTTTGAAAGTTTTTCACCACTAGAGGGCATTAGATCATGTGTTTCATATAGATAACATTGAGCTCAGGCACGTGAATTTACCATGGAGACTGCTCTGATTGGCTAAACTGCAAGTCTGTCAAAAGAACTCAAATAAGGGGGCAGTCTGCTGAGGCTTAGATACAAGGTAATTACAGAGGTAAAAGGTGTATAATTATAACTGTGTTGGTTATGCAAAACTGTGGAATTGGTAATTAAGGGATTATCTATCTTTTAAAACAACAAAAATTCTGGTGTTGACTGTCCCTTTAACCTGTTTCCAGTTTCACAATAATTTCATCATTAATGTGGGATCTTATTTAAATACCTTCATAACTTGCCACAGCAGAGGAAATATATTAGTTATATTATATTATATTATATTAAGATGCTTTTCAATTGATTTGTCCCTGGGATGCAAAATAATGCATAGTTTGCAAGTAAAACAGCAGTTTGGATTTTAAAAATTATTTTATATATAGATTGCTTCATGACAGTGCTTCATTGTGCATATGTTAAATGGACATGAAAGTCAATATAAAACTCTAATAAATCGCATTGAGCATGCAACTTTCAGAGACGTTTTAGTTTACTTCTATTATCCCATTTACTTTGTTCTTTAAGCATCTTTAACTTAAAAACATATCTGAGTAGGCTCAGTTCCAGTAAAGCAATAGTAAAACCTCTTGTTATTGGCTCACCAGATGTGTTAGCTAGTAAGTTAAACATTTAGGGGTCATTTCCAATCTTTCCAATATTGTTCTACAATATCGTAAAAACTAGATCATAATCAAACGCAACCAACTGCCATGATATTCGAGTCTCTATTTGCCAAAGTGGCACAATTAAAAGCTAATAATGGCCATTGATCACTGAAACCTAAAAAGGGTTAATGGGTTAATATGCATGTTTTGCAATTGGATGAAGTGGTGTTTCTGATAAATGTTACACAAGCTAAATGCCATTTGCATTGGCATATGGGCATGATGAGTATAGTGGGCATTGTTTGCTCAATTATGTTTTTAAACTTTAAATTAGTTTAAAATATATATGTTTATGAGGCGAGATTTTCATCTAAAACCAAGAACAGTGCATGAAGCTAATCTCGATAAGAAGAAAGTGGCTGCAACTTATCTTATCTTTTACATATATATTATACATTATTATTATTATACATATATGCATATTCTGCCCACTACCAAATGCTATGAATATTATTAATTAATCTAGACCATATAGTCATATGTACATCTAAAATGGTGTCTGTGGATATTTCAGGGTGTATTGCACATGTGCAAAACAGAATTATTACAAATAATTTAGGAATACTCACAAACATATAGAAAAGGCCAGTTTTGATGTGTCTATTTCATTGTCGATAATTTCGTTTAGGTGTTGTGATCAGTCCAATGTTGAAAAAGGCATATCGGGGGCCAAAAACAGCCAATCAACAATACTGGAATTGACCCCATAGCAATAATTCAATAATAAAGAGCATTTTCTTTCTGCACTTGTATGCCCCTTTAACAACAAGATCGTAATGTCCCTTTAAAGTAAACATCTATACAGTTATTCCAATCTACTTAACTTCAGGGGAAAAAAAAGTATTTTCTCTAAAGCAATTTGAAGCCTAAACATTACATTCCTTGATATAAGAGATGAATTATTAAAAAATGTAAAGGGTAATTTATCATTTCTTATTTGAAATTGTCTTTGTCTGTTCATAGAAAATTCTTATTGGAAACTGTCAAAGGTTACAGACAAATCTTTTATGACTTATTTTATTTAATTACAAAATTAATAATGTTAGTCTTTTATATTCTGTTTGAAAGAAAATTGTTAAAGGATTACTTGAGTGTGAAATTAAATGACACTTTTTTCTTGCAGTCTCTAAAGATGTCCAAGAATCTCAATGGATTGAAACATGCTTTTGATTTGCCTTGGCTTTGTCTACAAAGAAATTCTCTTTTAAAATATCAGTTATTACAATTATGGTCTAATTAAAATGAATTCTGTGTTAACTTCAATTTCCTAGAGACTAATTAAATCTATTCTAAATAATGCGTATAATCTTATAGAACTTGTACTTTTAGAAAGCCTTCAAAATTTCTATATTTAAAGCTGGCACACTAAGCAGGATTTACAGAGCAAGTGAGCAAGGAATATATAAATTCAAACTAAAAATTTGTATGGGCATTGCCCTTAAAAGGGCATTTAACTCTTTTGCTTTGTCCTAAAAAGGGCATTTAGCTCTTTTACGAAAAACCCAAACCCTAAACTAAAAAAAAAAATCACCCAAAAAAGTAAAAAAAAATCCTAACACTAACCCCCGAAGATCCACTTACAGTTGTTGAAGTCCCGCTTGAAGGATCTTCATCCCGGGGCTCCATCTTCATCCCGGCGGCTCCATCTTCATCCAGGCGGCTCCATCTTCATCCCGGTGGCATCTTCTATCTTAATCCCAGCGGCAACTTCTATCTTCATTCCCGCGGCACGTAGCGGGTTCATAATGAAGACATCTGGCGCGGAGCATCCTGATCATATGGTCGCTGCCGTATACTAATTCTTATATGCGAGGTACGCAATTCAAAATGGCGTCCCTTGCATTCCTATTGGCTGATTTGATTTTGGAAATTCAAATCAGCCAATAGGATGTGAGCTACTGAAATTCTATTGGCTGATTTGAATAGCCAATTGAATTTCAGTGTGCGGTATGGAGCTCAACGCAACCATATCGCACGCAAAAGGTGGCTGTTCAAAACTTATAATGGCTGTGCTATAGAGGGTTAAATGACACAACTTTTGTTGCGTTCGTTAAATTCCCTAAAGCGCACAAAACTCGTAATCTACCTATATGTTTATTAGAAGTATCACAAATGCAATATCTCACACGTATTCAAATTGGCAATTATTGTTCAGTTTTAAACTCACAAAAAAATATATATTTTTACATATACCAACATTATATTTTTAGCAATAGAACTGAATTGATTCCTAACTAAAAGCTATTAAAAAGAAAAATATCCAGATTCGGGTCTAGAAGCAAGTTATTAATATTGCACAAAAATGTCTGTTACTTTTCCTGTTTACAATAGTAGGCATTTAAAGATTTCTCTCACAATAAACCAAATTTTGTAAAAAGGCTCTATTTCTACCATTGAAACTAATAAGACGCTTCATTCTCGCAAAACTGTAATTTCTCACTATAATATATAATTATAATTATAATATATATATATATATATATAATTGCAGGATTGATAGAATCACAACTTAATTTATTGCTCCTTTTTATTTATAATACTAATAAATCCTTTCTTTTATACCTGGAGCTTTAAATATGATATTTCTCTCTCCACAGCTGACAAGGGGGTACAGGTACAGAACTTGGGGTGGCTCACAATCCTAACGATACCTAAACCAGGTAAGAGTACTTGGCATTGTGGTAAGTATAGACCTATATCCCTAACTAACTTAGATGTGAAACTCTATTCCAAACTAATAGCAAACAGGATAGTACATTTATTACCCTCTATTATACATGTCGATCAGGTGGGTTTTACTTTTGGCCGACAGGGACCTGATAATACACAAAAACTTCTTAATATTCTCTCATAAGCAGGACGGAGAGGTGTCCCATGGTAGCCCTGTCAATTGATGCTGAAAAAAGCATTTGATAGGGTAAGATGGTGATACCTTTGGAAAGTCCTACATGCTTTTGGATTTCCAAACTCTTTTATTACGTCTATTCAAGCTTTATATTCTAAGCCTTTTGTCAAGGTTAAAGGAATTGGTTTTCATTCGGTTGGAAACAGACAGGGATGCCCACTTTCACCCTTAATATTTGCCCTAGCCATGGAACCCCTCGCACAGGCAAATATGCTGCCCCCCACGATAGAAAGGAGTTTCATAATAATAAGATGAGACGATAATGCTTACTGACCCTTTGTCCTCTGTTCAGGACGTTTTCAATTTGTTTTTTTATAAAGTTAACATTCTTAAGACTGAAGGACTAGCTATAATTCTTTCTGACGAGGGTCTGCAAACCCTCTGACATATGTAGCAATTTGATTGGAAGACAGACTTTATAAAACATCTAGGGATTCTTCTTGAGCAGACCTCACAAAAGTCATACAGATTAATTATAATCCCCTATTAGCAGTGTTACCAAATGGCCTCTCTTTGGAGGATATCCTTTGGATTCCTAATTATAGATTATCTGAACTAAATATGACTAATTAAATTATTTTAGAAAATTGTAAAGTATGGCACACACTTAGAAATCATAAGGTAAAGGAGTCCCTCCCATCCCCAATAAATAAACTTAGAGGTCTACTTAAAGGATCAAACTAACACTTACAACTCTGAGTGGACTTCATAGAACATTTGCCAAACTCCCCAACAAAGATTAGCACAGGTACATGAGGCACCTTCATTGCTATTTTTTCTTCAGTCTTAAAATAAAGGGTGGGGTCGTGGACTAACCATATCCGGAAATAAATACAGTTATCAGGTAAGCATAAATTTTGTTTTTCTTTCCTAAAATATGGTCCACGGCTTGAGTAATTACTGTTGGGAACCAATACCCAAGCTAGAGGACACAGATAAATAGGGAGGGACAAGACAGGCAGTCCTAAACAGAAGGCACCACCACTTGAAGAATCTTTCTCCCAAAAGAAGCCGAGGCAAAAGTATCAAATTTGTAACATTTTGAAAAAAGTATGTAGAGAAGACCAAGTTGCAGCCTTGCAAATTTGTTCCACAAAAGCTTCATTTTTGAAAGCTCAAAAAGAGGAAACAGCTCTTGTGGAATGAGCCGTAATTCTCTCAGGAGGCTGCTGTCCAGCAGTCTCATAAGCCAAATGAATTATACTTCGTAACCAAAAAGAAAGAGTAGTAGCAGTAGCTTTCTGACCTTTACATTTCCCAGAGAAAGAGACAAAGAGGGCAGAGGACTGGCGAAAATCTTTAGTCGCCTGTAAGTAGAATTTAAGAGCTTGTACAACATCCAAATTTTGTAACAAAGATTCTTCGGAAGAAGAAGGATTAGAACACAGAGAGAGTACAACAATTTCCTGATTGATATTTCTATTAGAAACAACCATAGGAAGGAAATCTTACTTAGTATGAAGAACCGCCTTATCGGCATAAAAAATAAGATAAGGGGAATCACACTGCAGAGCTAAAAGTTCAGAGACTCTTTGAGCAGAAGAGATAGCAACAAGAAACAAAACCTTCCAAGATAGCAACTTAATGTCTATGGAATGCAAAGGCTCAGAGGGAGCCAGCTGTAAAACTTTAAGAACAATGTTAAGGCTCCAAGGAGGAGCAACAGACTTAAAGTAAGGCTTGATTTTGACCAAGGCCTGACAAAAAGATTGCACATCTGGCACATAAACCAAACGTTTATTTAGTAAAACTGATAAAGCAGAAATCTGACCCTTCAGGGTACAGACGGACAATCCCTTCTCCAGGCCTTCCTGAAGAAAAGATTACATTCTAGGAATTCTAATTCTACTCCAAGAGTAGCCCTTGGATTCACACCAATAAAGATATTTACGCCATATCTTATGGTATATCTTTCTAGTAATAGGCTTGTGAGCCTGAATCATGGTCTCAATGACCGACTCAGGAAAAACATGCTTAGACAGAATTAAGCATTCAATATCCAAGCACTCAGCTTTAGAGAAATGAGATTTAGATGAAGGAAGGGACCCTGAATCAGGAGGTCCTTCCTCAGAAATAGTCTCCAAGGTGGGTGAGATGACATCTCCACTAGGTCTGCAAACCAGATCCTGCAAGGCCACGCAGGGGCTATTAGAATCACTGACACCCTCTCCTGTTTGATATGAGCAAAGACTTGTGGAAGGAGAGCAAACAGAGAAAATAGTTATGCCAACCTGAAAACCCAAGAAACCACCAGAACATCTATCAGAATGGCCTGCGGATCTCTTGACCTTAAACCGTACCTTGGAAGCTTGGCATTCTGATGGGACACCATCAGATCTAACTCCGGCACCCCCCATTTGAGGACTAAGCTGGAAAACACCTCCGGATGGAGTTCCCACTCCCCGGGGTGAAAAGTCTGTCTGCTCAGAAAATCCGCTTCCCAGTTGTCTACTTCTGGAATGTGGATGGCAGATAGCTAGCAATTGTGGGTCTCAGCCCGTTGAAGAATCTGAGTAACCTCCTTCATGGTTAAGGAACTCTGAGTTCCTCCCGGGTGATTTATGTAAGCCACAGAGGTTATGTTGTCTGACTGGAACCTGATAAACTGGGCTGAGGACAACTGAGGCCAAGCCAATAGAGCATTGTAAATCACCCTCAACTCCAAGATGTTGATGGTTAGAGCAGACTCTTCCCGAGTCCAAAGTCTGTGGTCACGATCACCCAGGAAGGTCTTTGAAAGCATGTGTCCTAAGACAGATGTTCCTGAGAAATCCACCATGGGAGAGAATCCCTTGACAACTGATCTAACTCTATTCTCTGAGATAGATCTGCATGGTCACCATTACATTGTCTGAGCATGTACAACTGGAGAGCTCTCAAATGGAAGCGAGCAAAAGAAATGATGTCCATGAAAGCCACCATCGGACCGATTACCTCCATACATTGAGCCACTAAAGGATGAGCAGAAGCCTGAAGAGAGAGGCAAGAGGAAATGATTTTGTTTTTCCTGACCTCTGTCAGAAAAATCTTCATCAATAGAGAATCTATTATGGTCCCTAAGAACACTACTCTTGTAGCAGGGGAAAGGGAGCTTTTTTTCCAAATTCACATTCCATCCGTAGGAATGAAGAAAAGACAACAATATCTCTGTGTGAGATTTTGCTAGTTGAAAAAATGGCGCCTGAACCAATATGTTGTCCAGGTAGGTTGCCACAACAATTCCATGAGAATTAATCACTGCCAAAAGAGTCCCCAGAACCTTTGAAAAAATTCTGGCAGCCATGGCTAGACCAAATGGAAGGGCCACAAACTGGAAATGTTTGTCCAGAAAGGCAAATCTCAGGAATCTGTGATGGTCCCTTTGAATAGGAACATGAAGATACACATCCATTAGGTCTATGGTTGTTATGAACTGACCCTCTTGTACTAAAGGAAGAATGGAGCATATAATCTCCCTTTTGGAGGATGGATCTTTGAGAAACTTGTTTAGACACTTCAAGTCTAGAATGGGATGGAAATTCCCTCTTTTTTGGGAACCACAAATAGGTTGGAGTAGAACCCGAGACCCTGTTCCTGCACTGGCACTGGAATTGGAACTATCACTCCCAGAGAGGAAAGATGTTGTATACATTTCAAGAATGCCTCTCTCTTTATCTGGTCTGCAGATAATCTTGAGAGAAGGATTCTGACTCTGGAAGGAAAATCCTTGAATTCCAATTTGTAACCCTGGGATACTATGTCCACATTCCAGGGATATAGGACATCTCATATCAAGGCTTTAGAGAACTGAGAAAGTCTGCCCCCCACCTGATCCAATCCCGGATCGGGGGCAAACCATTCATGCTAATTTGGAATCAGCTGCGGGTTTCTTTGATTGTTTCCCCTTGTTCCAAGACTGATTGAGTTTCCAAGAAGACTTGGATTGTTCCTGCTTGGAAGAAGAAGGGGAAGGCTTTCCTCTGAAGTTACTCTGATGTCCTTTAGGCCTATTCTTTGTATCTTGAGGTAGAAAAGACCCTTTTCCACCTGTAATATCAGAGATAATTTCTACCAAACTGGGTCCAACCAAGGTTTTGCCCTTGTAAGGAATCGCCAGAAGTTTGACTTTAAATGAAATGTCCGCAGAGCAAAATTTCAACCATAACGCCCTGCGGGCTTGGACAGCGAAACTAGAAGTTTTAGCTCTTAGTCTAACAACCTGTAAAAGTCATCTGCAATAAAGGAATTGGCCAATTTAAGAGCTTTAATCTTATCTTGAATTTCATCCAAGGAAGTCTCTACTTGAAGAGAATCAGACAAGGCGTCAAACCAATAAGATGCCGCACTAATCATGGTGGCAATACACACCACAGGTTGCCATTGGAGACCTTGATGAACATAAATCTTTTTCAAATAAGCCTCCAGCTTCTTGTCCATCGGATCCTTAAAAGAGCAGCTATCCTCAATAGGAATAATGGTTCTCTTAGCCAGAGTGGAAATGGCCCCTTCAACTTTGGGTAAAGTATACCAAGGGTCTTTAATGGAGTCCTCAACAGGAAACATTTTCTTATAAATGGGAGACGGGGAAAAAGACACCACTGGTTTCACCCATTCCTTTGAGATAATCTCCCTAGCATGGTCCGGCACAGGAAAAACCTCCGAAGTGGAAGGTTCATCAAAGAAACTATTACGTTTACTAGATTTCTTAGGAGTGACAATGACAGGGGTATCGGAGTCATCTAAAAGAGCTAAAACCTCCTTTAACAATACACAAAGGTGTTCAAGCTTAAATCTGAAGGATACCACCTCAGTCTCAGAACAAGGAATTATACTGTCCGAATTTGAGATTTCACCCTCAGACACTCCTGATGTATCTTCCTCATCAGACTTACAAGAAAGGGCAACTTAGGAAGCAGAACTGAGGACAGGCACCTTACTTTCTGAATTTCTAGCTTTCCTCTTGTGTTTTCCCTGTAATCTGGGAATGGCAGCTAATGCCGTAGATACCGCTGAAGATAACTGGGCAGCAATTTCTGCTTTTAAATAGGAGTTATAGAGAAATGACAGGGCACTGCATGTGACGCCATTGAGGCTTGGGACATAGCAGGAGAAAGTTGAGGTATTATTTTAACAGCATCATCCTTAGAGACATTAGGCTCAAAACATTTTCCCTTATTTTGCAAGGTTTTCTTGACACATGAAGAACAAAATTGCATAGGAGCTGCATTTTGTGCATCTAAACATAATAAGCATGAATTCATGAGAGCACACTCTTGTTCCATATCAGACATGTTGTGAAACAGTAAATTAACTTGTACAGATAAGTTTAAAATTTTTAATATTTAATTAAAATAAGCCAAGGAAAAAATTCACTTTAAATTTTATCCCAAATTAGAATCGATCCCAAGCTAAAATTATGTGAGAAAAGTAAAGAAAAAACATTTAATAAACATCAAATAAACTTCTAAAATACCCCTCAGGCAACCTCACACCTGAATTACTGAGGTGCCTTACCATTACCAATTAAGACCGGATCACCCAGAAATGGAGAAAAAAAAAAAAGACCGCAACTGCTGAGTTCAAATTACTGCTGCGACACAGAGAGGGACTACATTTTTTACTGCTCTTGAGAAAGACGAGTCTATAGTTGAAACGCGTAGAGCCATTCATGAGAGCTTTTAACTTGTCCATAGCGACATATTTTAATAAATGTTTGTTTTTGTAAAAAAACAGAATTTATGCTTACCTGATAAATTACTTTCTCCAACGGTGTGTCCGGTCCACGGCGTCATCCATAACTTGTGGGAATATTCTCTTCCCCAACAGGAAATGGCAAAGAGCACAGCAAAAGCTGTCCATATAGTCCCTCCTAGGCTCCGCCCACCCCAGTCATTCGACCGACGGACAGGAGAAAAACAGGAGAAACCATAGGGTGCCGTGGTGACTGTAGTTAAAGAAAGAAATTCATCAAACCTGATTAAAAAACCAGGGCGGGACGTGGACCGGACACACCGTTGGAGAAACTAATTTATCAGGTAAGCATAAATTCTGTTTTCTCCAACATTGGTGTGTCCGGTCCACTGAGTCATCCATAACTTGTGGGAACCAATACCAAAGCTTTAGGACACGGATGAAGGGAGGGAGCCAATCAGGTTACCTAAACAGAAGGCACCACGGCTTGCAAAACCTTTCTCCCAAAAATAGCCTCCGAAGAAGCAAAAGTATCAAATTTGTAGAATTTGGCAAAAGTGTGCAGGGAAGACCAAGTCGCTGCCTTACATATCTGATCAACAGAAGCCTCGTTCTTGAAGGCCCATGAGGAAGCCACAGCCCTAGTAGAGTGAGCTGTGATGCGTTCAGGAGGCTGCCGTCCGGCAGTCTCGTAAGCCAATCGGATGATGCTTTTCAGCCAAAAGGAAAGAGAGGTAGCAGTAGCTTTTTGACCTCTCCTCTTGCCAGAATAAACGACAAACAGAGAAGACGTTTGTCTGAAATCCTTTGTTGCTTCTAAATAGAACTTTAAAGCACAAACTACATCTAAATTGTGTAACAAACGTTCCTTCTTTGAAACTGGATTCGGACACAAAGAAGGCACAACTATTTCCTGGTTAATATTCTTGTTGGAAACAACCTTTGGAAGGATACCAGGTTTAGTACACAAAACAACCTTATCTGAATGGAACACCAGATAGGGCGGATTACACTGCAGATCAGATAACTCAGAAACTCTTCTAGCAGAAGAAATAGCAACCAAAAACAGAACTTTCCAAGATAACATCTTGATATCTATGGAATGTAGAGGTTCAAACGGAACCCCTTGAAGAACTGAAAGAACTAAATTCAGACTCCAGGGAGGAGTCAAAGGTCTGTAAACAGGCTTGATCCTGACTAAAGCCTGAACAAAAACTTGAACATCTGGCACAGCTGCCAGTCGTTTGTGTAACAAGACAGATAAAGCAGAAATCTGTCCCTTTAGAGAACTCACTGATAATCTCTTATCCAAACCTTCTTGGAGAAAGGAAAGGATCCTAGGAATTTTGATCTTACTCCATGAGAATCCCTTGGATTCACACCAACAGATATATCTTTTCCATATTTTATGGTAAATTTTTCTAGTTACAGGTTTTCTGGCTTGTACCAGAGTATCTATCACAGAATCCGAAAATCCACGCTTAGATAAAATCAAGCATTCAATTTCCAAGCCGTCAGCTGGAGGTAAACTAGATTTGGATTTTCGAATGGACCCTGTATTAGAAGATCCTGTCTCAAAGGTAGCTTCCATGGTGGAGCCGATGACATATTCACCAGGTCTGCATACCAAGTCCTGTGTGGCCCCGCAGGAGCTATCAAGATCACCGAAGCCCTCTCCTGTTTGATCCTGGCTACCAGCCTGGGAATGAGAGGAAACGATGGAAACACATAAGCTAGGTTGAAGGCCCAAGGCGCTACTAATGCATCCACTAGAGTCGCCTTGGGATCCCTGGATCTGGACCCGTAGCAAGGAACCTTGAAGTTCTGACGAGACGCCATCAGATCCATGTCTGGAATGCCCCATAATTGAGTCAACTGGGCAAATATCTCCGGGTGGAGTTCCCACTCCCCCGGATGGAAAGTCTGACGACTCAGATAATCCGCCTCCCAGTTTTCCACTCCTGGGATGTGGATCGCAGATAGGTGGCAGGAGTGATCCTCCGCCCATTTTATGATTTTGGTCACTTCTCTCATCGCCAGGGAACTCCTTGTTCCCCCCTGATGGTTGATGTAAGCAACAGTCGTCATGTTGTCTGATTGGAATCTTATGAATCTGGCCTTTGCTAGTTGAGGCCAAGCCCTGAGAGTATTGAATATCGCTCTCAGTTCCAGAATGTTTATCGGGAGAAGAGACTCTTCCCGAGACCATAGACCCAGAGCTTTCAGGGAGTCCCAGACCGCGCCCCAGCCCACTAGACTGGCGTCGGTCGTGACGATGACCCACTCTGGTCTGCGGAAGCTCATTCCCTGGGACAGGTGATCCTGGGTTAGCCACCAACGGAGTGAGTCTCTGGTCTTCTGATCTACTTGAATCACTGGAGACAAGTCTGTATAGTCCCCATTCCACTGTTTCAGCATGCACAGTTGTAATGGTCTTAGATGAATTTGTGCAAAAGGAACTATATCCATTGCTGCAACCATCAACCCTACTACTTCCATGCACTGAGCTATGGAAGGTCGTGGAACAGAGTGAAGAACTTGACAAGCGTTTAGAAGTTTTGACTTTCTGACATCTGTCAGGAAAATCTTCATTTCTAAAGAATCTATTATTGTCCCCAAGAAAGGAACTCTTGTCGACGGAGACAGGGAACTTTTTTCTATGTTCACCTTCCACCCGTGAGATCTGAGAAAGGCCAGAACGATGTCTGTGTGAGCCTTTGCCTTTGAAAGAGACGACGCTTGTATCAGAATGTCGTCCAAGTAAGGTGCCACTGCAATGCCCCTTGGTCTTAGAACCGCTAGAAGGGACCCGAGTACCTTTGTGAAAATCCTTGGAGCAGTGGCTAGCCTGAATGGGAGAGCCACAAACTGGTAATGTTTGTCCAGAAAGGCAAACCTTAGGAACTGATGATGATCTTTGTGGATAGGAATATGTAGATACGCATCCTTTAGATCCACGGTAGTCATAAATTGACCCTCCTGGATTGTAGGTAAAATCGTTCGAATAGTTTCCATTTTGAACGATGGCACTCTGAGAAATTTGTTTAGAATCTTTAAATCCAGAATTGGTCTGAAAGTTCCAACTTTTTTGGGAACTACAAACAGATTTGAGTAAAACCCCATTCCTTGTTCCACAGTTGGAACTGGGTGTATCACTCCCATTTTTAACAGGTCTTCTACACAATGTAAGAATGCCTGTCTCTTTATTTGGTTTGAAGATAAGTGAGACATGTGGAACCTTCCCCTTGGGGGTAGTTCCTTGAATTCCAGAAGATAACCCTGAGAAACTATTTCTAGTGCCCAGGGATCCTGAACATCTCTTGCCCAAGCCTGAGCGAAGAGAGAGAGTCTGCCCCCTACTAGATCCGGTCCCGGATCGGGGGCTACTACTTCATGCTGTTTTGGTAGCAGCAGCAGGCTTCTTGGCCTGCTTACCCTTGTTCCAGCCTTGCATCGGTTTCCAAGCTGGTTTGGTTTGCGAAGCATTACCCTCTTGTCTAGAGGCTGCAGAGTTGGAGGTTGGTCCGTTCCTGAAATTGCGAAAGGAACGAAAATTAGACTTATTCTTGGCCTTGAAAGGCCTATCTTGTGGGAGGGCGTGGCCCTTACCCCCAGTGATGTCTGAGATAATCTCTTTCAATTCTGGCCCAAAAAGGGTTTTACCCTTGAAAGTGATATTAAGCAATTTTGTCTTGGAAGATACATCCGCTGACCAAGACTTTAGCCAGAGCGCTCTGCGCGCCACAATTGCAAACCCTGAATTTTTCGCAGCTAATCTAGCTAACTGCAAAGTGGCATCTAAAATAAAGGAATTAGCTAACTTAAGTGCGTGAATTCTGTCCATAACCTCCTCATACGGAGTCTCTCTACTGAGCGACTTTTCTAGTTCCTCGAACCAGAACCACGCTGCTGTAGTGACAGGAATAATGCACGAAATAGGTTGCAGGAGGTAACCTTGCTGTACAAAAATCTTTTTTAGCAAACCCTCCAATTTTTTATCCATAGGATCTTTGAAAGCACAATTATCCTCGATAGGAATAGTAGTGCACTTGGCTAGTGTAGAAACTGCCCCCTCGACCTTAGGAACTGTCTGCCATAAGTCCTTTCTGGGGTCAACCATAGGAAATAATTTCTTAAATATAGGAGGGGGGACAAAAGGTATGCCGGGCTTCTCCAACTCCTTATTCACTATGTCCGCCACCCGCTTGGGTATAGGAAAAGCGTTGGGGTGCACCGGAACCTCTAGGAACTTGTCCATCTTGCACAATTTTTCTGGAATGACCAGGTTGTCACAATCATCCAGAGTAGATAGCACCTACTTAAGCAGTGTGCGGAGATGCTCTAATTTAAATTTAAATGTCACAACATCAGGTTCTGCCTGTTGAGAAATTCTACCTGAATCAGAAATTTCCCCATCTGACAAAACCTCCCTCATGGCCACTTCAGATTGGTGTGAGGGTATGACAGAGCAATTATCATCAGCGCCCTCCTGCTCTACAGTGTTTAAAACAGAGCAATCGCGCTTTCTCTGAAATGCAGGCATTTTGGATAAAATATTTGCTATGGAGTTATCCATTACTGCCGTCAATTGTTGCATAGTAACAAGCATTGGCGCGCTAGAAGTACTAGGGGTCTCCTGCGTGGGCAAAACTGGTGTAGACAAAGAAGGAGATGATGTAGAACTATGTCTACTCCCTTCATCTGATGAATCATCTTGGGCAACTTTACTATCTGTGGCAGTACTGTCCTTACTTTGTTTGAACGCTATGGCACAATTATCACACAATTTTGAAGGGAGAGACACATTGGCTTCCATACATACAGAACATAGTTTATCTGAAGGCACAGACATGTTAAACAGGCTTAAACTTGTCAATAAAGTACAAAAACCGTTTTAAAACAAAACCGTTACTGTCTCTTTAAATTTTAAACAGGGCACACTTTTTTACTGAATATGTGAAAAACTATGAAGGAATTGTTCAATTTTAACCAAATTTTCACCACAGTGTCTTAAAGCATTCAAAGCATTGCACCCCTTTAACCCTTAAAATGAGGAAACCGGAGCCGTTTACAGTTTTAACCCCTCTACAGTCCCAGCTACAGCCTTTGCTGCGACTTTACCAAACCCAGGGGGGTATACGATACCAAATGAAGCCTTCTAGGAACCTTTTCAACTACTTCCAGACCCACACACATGCAGCTGCATGTCCTGCTCTCAAAAGTAACTGTGCAGTAATGGCGGAAAAATGAGGCTCTGCCTACTACAGAGAAGGCCCTTCCTGACTGGGAAGGTGTCTAAACCAGTGCCTGACATAAAAAAAGTTTCCCCAAAGTTATAAATTGTGAATTTCAACATCAAGCTGTATAAAATGCCCAAATAAAGCAATCGATCTAGCCCATAAAAGTGTCTACCAGTTTTATAGCCCATATTAAGCCCTTTATTCTGTTTGAGACTAAGAAAATGGCTTACCGGTCCCCATGAGGGGAAATGACAGCCTTCCAGCATTACACAGTCTTGTTAGAAATATGTCTAGTCATACCTTAAGCAGAAAAGTCTGCCAACTGTTCCCCCCAACTGAAGTTATCTCATCTCAACAGTCCTATGTGGGAACAGAAACCGATTTTAGTTACTGCTGCTAAAATCATACTCCTCTCACAAACAGAACTCTTCATCCTTTTCTGCTTCCGAGTAAATAGTACATACCAGCACTATTTTAAAATAACAAACTCTTGATAGTAGAATAAAAAACTACAACTAAACACCACATACTCTTCACCATCTCCGTGGAGATGCTGCTTGTTCAGCGGCAAAGAGAATGACTAGGGTGGGCGGAGCCTAGGAGGGACTATATGGACAGCTTTTGCTGTGCTCTTTGCCATTTCCTGTTGGGGAAGAGAATATTCCCCCAAGTTATGGATGACGCCGTGGACCGGACACACCAATGTTGGAGAAATATATGTTTGCTGCCTTTTAGGAAATCTCACACCGCTATCAAGAGCACTATAGAAGGAGCCGGATTCCAATTATTTCAGAGTGAGTATACTGCACATTATATACACTGTGAAATACAACACTTTCAGTGTAAATTCTATTATTTGCAGTTGCACCTATATCAGGAGAAATTAGACAGAAATTCCTCAACATATGGTTTATATGTTACACTTAAATGAAGAAGCTGGACTCTGAATTCTTTCAGAGTAAATATACTGCACTAATTATCTACACAAATAAAAAGCAAAGTTCTTTAATCCTCAGCTCTAATTGGAACATCAGAAAAGTACAGACCTGCGCCTCTACGTCTATTATCCTCTATTCCATAGCAGTCCTTAGGGAGAGACTGATAGAAGGAAGTGGTCCACACAGAGGGGAGTATTTTTGTCATTTCTGTACAAATATTGTTGTTACATCTAGCATATTTTATATAGAACTTTTTTGTGTATTACCTTCAGTTTAAACTTGTATTGTTTTATTAAGTAAAAATGTGTCAGAAAATAAAGCCTAATAAAAACATTTTACCCTTTCTTTTTAAAAGAGTTTAAATGTTAGTCTCACACAAGCTACAGTTCCTGCTTCATGCCCCAGTGTAACCCATACAACAGGATTAATAATGTCCCAATAAAAAAGCAGCATCTTAGGAAAGAAAAATAGACATTTTGATGCCAAGGAGTTAGAGAAAGCTGTTACATTAACTAAAAAAATCAGTACATTGTACTACATTTTTAGAAACATACTTTAAGATGTTATTAAAATGGTACTTGACACCGATCAAAGTTGCTAAGATATATCCGGGATGTTCGTGAAATGTTGGAGACAGTGTGACGAAGATGGAACTGATCTCCATATATGATGGTCATGTCCAAAAAAGACTCTTATGGCAACAAAATTTTCAGTTGTGTAAGAATTTGGGGTTACAAACTATTGAATCCCCAAGTTATGAACTCTTACATATTGGAGCTAATCAATTAGCAGTTTTACAAAAAACACTATTGATAATTATATATTCTGCTGTTTAAATTTGTATAGCACGAAACTGAAAAAACCCTGATTTCCCTACCATACAACAAGTAATGCACATGGTAGATTACATAGCCTCTATGCAAAAAAGTTATTATAATGCAATAGATCACATGGATAGATACTGGGAAATCTGGGATACATAGATCCACTATAGTAAATAAAGGCATGATAAGATATTGCTTACTTTTCTACTTATGATTAGAGGGACTATAGGCTATCTACACACAAGCTTACCTCCTTTTAACCCCCCCCCCTTTTCTTTTTCTATTATTCTTTATTATTTTGTTCTTACATTTTTGATCCCTGTGTGGTGAAGAACATATATATTTTAAGTTCATATATAATTTGGTTACACAAGTGCATAGGCAATAACCGTTAATTTAAAGGGACATTCCAGTCAAAATTTAATTGCACATAGATTAATTACATCTTTGAATAGAAACATATTTACAATATACATGTATTAGCAAGATGCTTCTAGTAAAAGTTATCACTGTTTTAGTGTTAGAATTTTTCTCTGCACGTGCATGTGAAGCATGGCTAGATATTCTCAGTGCACCAGCATTTTAAATACTGCAGCTGCTTGGATCATCACTGGGGCTTGTATTATGTCAACAATGAACAAATTGAGTTATTACCAGATGGTAAAAGCACCTTAGGCTCTCTGAGCAAGTTCTGTGTTTAAAATGCTGGTGCACGGTGCATACTTAAATACACTTTTAAAACAGCTATATCTTTTATTAGAAGCACTTTTGCTAATACATGTATATGACAAAAATGCTTCTAATAGATACCATGTGGTTTCCAATTTTGGCTGGAATGTCCCTTTAATGTTTAAATCATTGGTTACATGGTATTTCATATCTGAGTATGCAAATACAAATGTCTGTCCATAGTTTGGAATATATATGAATATTTCTTGTTTCTAGTGAATATTAAATATTAAAAATTCAATTACAAAATATTGTTAAACCTACTAGTTCTGTATAGGTAATTTTAAGGTTTTGTCCTAGAACTCCTGTTAGAGTTTTGACATTTTAAGTTTACATGATGGACTTTCATACCTATATTTTCAAATGGAAAGTGTCTATGATGTTAAACCTTTACTACAATTTTTAATAAAATGTATTTTAAAAAGATTTTTTTTGTGTGTGTGTGAGATTTTTGGTCTAGAATATGGAGGATCAAAACTTCAAACCACAAATCTAGTAAGAAATCTTATGTTATGCTTGACAGTGAACTTTCCCTGAAACATCATATATCAGCCACAGTACAAGCCTCATTGTCTCATTTAAAAAATATAGCCAGGATTAAGCACTTGATTCCTACAGAAGATCTTCCCACGATCATCCATGCATTGGTGACATCACGTTTGGACTACTGCAATGCTCTTTATTATGGTCTCCCAGAAAAACTACTCCATCACCTTTAGTTGGTAAAAAACGCTGCAGTAAGGCTGCTAACTGGCCAGCTAAAATCTTGCCATGTAACACCCATATGGCACATACTGTTCAAGACAGCTCTGCATGATCAGGGACCAAGCTATTTAAAAGAATTACTGGTGCCCTAAGTACCAACTAGCACTCTTTGATCAGCACATGCCCATAAGCTAAAAGTGCCAGGAATTCATAACAAATGTGGTTTGCAAGCTTTTAACCATGCCTCTCCATCTCTATGGAACACTCTCCCAATCACAGTGAAATAAGTCACTTCTCTGGACATTTTCAAACAAAGAATCAAAACCCACCTGCTTGCATAAGCCTTTCAAAAGTAAAAATTTAACTTCTAAACCTCTTATGTAAATATGCTTTGTGTAAAGCGCCAACCCGGAGAAAAGCTCTATATAAGTTGCTGTTATTGCTATTATTATTACTTTCAAGACCTGTTCATATGATTTACTCTTTTAATTATTTATTTTTTAATTTTTTGATTCTTCAAAATAGAATAATATTAATGTATCTCAAATTTAAAAATATAATTAAGTCATAGCAAATATTTTGACCTATATACACATATTGTGATTCTTGTTATAGTTGCCACCTTACTATATATGGCTGCATACTATAGAAAAAATATTTGAAGGAAAAAGCAGTCAGGGGGTGCATGAAGATAAATGCATCATCTAGTTCTATAGGTTGCACAAAGTTAGGGTTAAGGGGTTAGTGATGTTTATTAATGTTTTCTTCCCCACAAGCTCTGTGACAGTGTCTTGGCTTCTGAGCGACATTTGATTGAAGGGAGCTGTAAGTAAGAAGCTCCCTCTGCAGGTATATTTTCTAAAGAAGATGTTACTGCATTAATACTCACCAGAGAGAAGTATTAACAGAACAAGAATACTTCACTTTACCAATATAAAGACGCTTCCCTTACATATCTCACTACTAGTAATTAGCCATGATACATATAAGGATAGTCAATGAGAAGGATAGAGAGCTTGGTGGATATTTACCTAGGAATATAAAGAATTTGTAGTAATTTCAGAAATAAATGACAACCAAATCAGTACAGAAAATCCATCCCCATAAAAGTCAATGGAGAGTGCAGAAGAAAAAAACACATATCACTTGCTCGCTAATTCAAACAACAGTTATGAATAATTCACATTCCAATGTTCTTCAGCTACAGTATAATGTACTTCTTATTGTAAATACATATTTCTTTATATATACCTATACCTGTATATCTATTCCTATAGATATATAGGCAAAGGTATCTATTTTACATCAACATTATTAGTAACGACCCGCGTAGCTAAAGCTGGCTTTTTTTCCCCCGCACCTTTTAAATATCGCTGGTATTTAGAGTTCACAGAAGGGCTGCGTTAGGCTCCAAAAAGGGAGCATAGAGCATAATTTACCGCCACTGCAACTCTCAATACCAGCGGTGCTTACGGATGCGGCCAGCTTCAAAAACGTGCTCGTGCACGATTCCCCCATAGGAAACAATGGGGCAGTTTGAGCTGAAAAAAAACCTAACACCTGCAAAAAAGCAGCGTTTAGCTCCTAACGCAGCCCTATTGTTTCCTATGGGGAAACACTTCCTAAGTCTGCACCTAACACCCTAACATGTACCCCGAGTCTAAACACCCCTAACCTTACACTTATTAACCCCTAATCTGCCGCCCCGTGCATATTTTTTTTAACCCCTAATCTGCCGATCCGTACACCGCTGCAACCTATATTATCCCTATGTACCCCTAATCTGCTGCCCCTAACACCGCCGACCCTATATTATATTTATTAACCCCTAATCTGCTGCCCCCAACGTCGCCTCCACCTACCTACAATTATTAACCCCTAATCTGCCGACCGGACCTCGCCGCTACTCTAATAAATGTATTAACCCCTAAAGCTAAGTCTAACCCTAACCCTAACACCCCCCTAAGTTAAATATAATTTAAATCTAACAAAATAAATTAACTCTTATTAAATAAATTATTCCTATTTAAAGCTAAATACTTACCTGTAAAATAAATCCTAATATAGCTACAATATAAATTATAATTATATTGTAGCTATTTTAGGATTAATATTTATTTTACAGGCAACTTTGTATTTATTTTAACCAGGTACAATAGCTATTAAATAGTTAATAACTATTTAATAGTTACCTAGTTAAAATAATTACAAAATTACATGTAAAATAAATCCTAACCTAAATTACAATTAAACCTAACACTACACTATCAATAAATTAATTAAATAAATAAAATACCTACAATTATCTACAATTAAACCTAACACTACACTATCAATAAATTAATTAAATACAATACCTACAAATAAATACAATTAAATAAACTAACTAAAGTACAAAAAATAAAAAAGAACTAAGTTACAAAAAATCCGTCGTCGGATGGAAGAAGATAGAAGATGCCGCTTGGATGAAGATGTCTACCGGTCCGGATCTCCTCTTCTGCCCGGATAGGATGAAGACTTTTGCCCGATGATGGACTTCTTCAGCCGTCGCTTGGATCAAGAATTCAGCCGGAGGATGGACGTCTTCAGCCCCCGCTTGGGCTTGGATCAAGACTTCAACCAGAGGATGGACGTCTTCAGCCCCCGCTTGGGCTTGGATCAAGACATCGGAGCCTGGACCGATCAGTGATACCCGGCGTGGTGAAGATAAGGTAGGAAGATCTTCAGGGGCTTATTGTTAGGTTTATTTAAGGGGGGTTTGGGTTAGATTAGGGGTATGTGGGTGGTGGGTTGCAATGTTGGGGGGGGGGTATTGTATGTTTTTTTCCAGGCAAAAGAGCTGAATTCTTTGGGGCATGCCACGCAAAAGGCCCTTTTAAGGGCTGGTAAGGTAAAAGACCTTTTCTATTTTTATTTTAGAATAGGGTAGGGCATTTTTTTATTTTGGGGGGCTTTGTTATTTTATTAGGGGGATTAGAGTAGGTGTAATTAGCTTAAAATTGTTGTAATATTTTTCTAATGTTTGTAAATATTTTTTTATTTTTTTGTAACAGTTCTTTTTTTTATTTTTTTGTACTTTAGTTAGTTTATTTAATTGTATTTATTTGTAGGTATTTTATTTAATTAATTTATTGATAGTGTAGTGTTAGGTTTAATTGTAACTTAGGTTAGGATTTATTTTACAGGTAATTTTGTAATTATTTTAACTAGGTAACTATTAAATAGTTATTAACTATTTAATAGCTATTGTACCTGGTTAAAATAAATACAAAGTTGCCTGTAAAATAAATATTAATCCTAAAATAGCTACAATATAATTATAATTTATATTGTAGCTATATTAGGATTTATTTTACAGGTAAGTATTTAGCTTTAAATAGGAATAATTTATTTAATAAGAGTTAATTTATTTCATTAGATTTAAATTATATTTAACTTAGGGGGTGTTAGGGTTAGGGTTAGACTTAGCTTTAGGGGTTAATACATTTATTAGAGTAGCGGTGAGGTCCGGTCGGCAGATTAGGGGTTAATAATTGTAGGTAGGTGGAGGCGACGTTGGGGGCGGCAGATTAGGGGTTAATAAATATAATATAGGGGTCGGCGGTGTTAGGGGCAGCAGATTAGGGGTACATAGGGATAACGTAGGTGGCGGCGGTGTGCGGTCGGCAGGTTTTAATAGAGTGGCGGCGATGTGGGGGGGCCTCGGTTTAGGGGTACATAGGTAGTTTATGGGTGTTAGTGTACTTTAGAGCACAGTAGTTAAGAGCTTTATGAACTGGTGTTAGCCCAGAAAGCTCTTAACTCCTGGCTTTTCTCTGCGGCTGGAGTTTTGTCGTTAGATTGTCGTTAGATTTCTGACGCTCACTTCAGCCAAGACTCTAAATACCGGCGTTAGAAAGATCCCATTGAAAAGATAGGATACGCAAATGGCGTAGGGGGATCTGCGTTATGGAAAAGTTGCAAAGTGAGCGTTAGACCCTTTCCTGACTGACTCTAAATACCAGCGGTAGCCCAAAACCAGCGTTAGGAGCCTCTAACGCTGGTTTTGACGGCTAACGCCAAACTCTAAATCTAGGCGATAGTATTTAATAATAAAAAGTACATTATTTTCTATGTGAATAACTTTAATGCACATTCTTAAAATATTAAGTATATAATATTAATAAAAAATATTCAAAATTATTATATATACTGTAAAAAAAGTCTAAATAATCAGTAGAATACATCTATATTTTTTACAGTCTGTATTATAATTTTTAAAAATTATTATAAATACTTTTTAATATTTAATATTTAAATTTTTAAGAACGTGCATTTCTTAGACCTAAATCTCAAACCCCAATGCTAGTTACGCATATTTTCCATTCATATGTTTTTCACATAGAAAATAATGTAATTTTTACTATTATATATATATTTTTCTCTATATATATATCTGGTACTGTTAATGTAAAAAAGATATCTATACCTATATCTATAGGAATATATATATATATATATATATATATATATATATATACATATATATATATATAATGTAGAAAAGTTCAGTATCTGCACTCTCACCAACTTTCCACAACTGCCAGGGTGCTCTCAGGAGTATATAGTAGGAAAATGATTCAAAGCACTCTCTGGACTTTTGATAATAAAGGCAAATTTAATTGTGATAGTGACGTTTCGGGACCAAACCTGTCCCTTCTTCCGACAGTCAAACAATGCAAAAACCAAACTTAAATAGGCCATTCAGACCCTCCCCTGTATTGCTACCAATCACAGGTAAGCGTGTGCAAAAGTGAAGACCACACCAAAATAAGGTGTGGAAGAGTGGTTGTGTACAATGTGTAATTATAAAGGTGTCAAAACTTATATAAAACTGAAATCTCATATTAGTGTGATAATCATATATGTTTCTAAGTGAGCTTTGATCAAAATAGTTAAGTTATAAGAGCAATTACTGCAATTTTTCAAAATACATATCAAGGATTCACCCCTCCTTTAGAGTGCACCAAATGGATGCTACCACTATTCAAAGGAACCACCCCTATTCATTGATAGGTTCTAGTCCATAGTCATAACATTACTACATAATATAACTATCCTGGTCATCTAGCCACTGAACACAGCTATTTTCTATTGTTATAACTTCACAGCACCCCATATATGTGGTATTATTGAACCACAACACAAAAACGATTATACACACCCTGCGATCAACTAACCATTAGATGCTATTGATATCGTCGCATTTGCTGACACACCCCTCCTGCTCTCATAGGTTACGCCTAAACAGCACCTCTCAATTTTCATATGTGTCAAAAATTAAAATAAAATAAGCGTTAGCAACCAGATCCTTATAAGATTAAATGTCAGAGACTTTGGGTACATATCTGTCTTAAGGTGTTTGCCACTCGGATGTTCAGATTATAACAGTATATATCGTGCGATCAGACCGCAACTGAGATCTGTTGTCATCTGTAAACACACCCCTCCTACTCTCATAGGTAAAGTCTAGACAACACCTCTAAAATTCCCTATGTATTGGAAAATAAAATTAGCGTTAACACCAGGATCCTGCTCTCATAGGTACAGTCTAACCATCACCTCTCGATTTCCATATATGTTAGAAAATAAGTTAACATAAGCAACAAAGTCCTTATTTGATTAATATAATTACAACAATGTAAGCCGTGCGATCTGATCGCAACTGTAATCAGCTGTCATCTGGAAACACACCCCCTCCTGCCCTAATAGGTCAGGAGTAAACCGTGCCTCTCCACTTTCATACCTACACAAAAAGCAACAACATGTATACATAGTTTAGTTGTTGACACCTTAATAGTGCCTCCCCCATAGGCTTATAGCAGAATAGGAAGTGTGATCAGATCACCGCTGAAGGTAACAGTCATCCTGAAATCTGTCCCTCATGTTGTTATTGATCACAAATAACAACCGCTTCTCGCCCCAAGCGTAATCTAGAAAGTAAATAGGCAAAAAACAAACCTATCTAAATCAACCCCTAGGGAATTACTAAAACCAAATGCTACGTGTTAACAGTATATATGCTAAGATCCCACTGTCCAATCACAACCATACTGGAAGTCTCAGACGTGACGTCCTATATCGCTAATACCCTTCAGTATACATTTCATCAAAGCAGTCAAAAACTTGAAGGCACAGAGCCCTTGTTAGTAATCAGGTAGGTGATGCCTCAGCATCACAGTAATCACTATTTCAGTATAAGGTAATATCAAACACAATAAGCAACAATCAAAACAACACAAAAAGGCATAACACCTAAGAGCTAATATAATACAAAATGTGAACATACAAAAAGAAGTTACAACCCCTACGTCTGCTATATAGATCCCTTATCGGATGTATGTTCCCAGCATCGAAATAATTAAAAAGCAAATTAAATACCAAAACATATACATGAATAACAAAACCTCTATGAAGGCTATGAACAGGAGGGGTCAAAACGGTAAAATTTAGGTATATAGGGCCAAAAAGTTACCTAAAGACAAAAACTCCCAATTGGGCACTCAAGGGGTGTGAATCTTACCAATAGAGTTGATCAGGCTCTAATGAAAATAAGTGAACATATAACGGTGTATTACAAAACTCTATGTGATGCATAGTGAAATGTGCAAATAGTTAAAATCATATATTACACATACTAGACATAAAATTAAAATAAAAGCACTGGTATCTATTGTATGAAGACATAACTGTAATGGGAAGAACCCATATGTACTGGGCCCCATAAATAATACTAAATAAATGGAAAAGGCTAGGAGTAAAATACTGTTACATAAGAGGCAAAAGCATGACTAGGCCATCATATTCTTTCCTTTATATATAATGAATCAGGACTCTCATTTGATCATAATGTCCTTGAGTTAACCCAAGAAGGCTTGCCATCCGGATTGTATGTTGAGACCTCTGGGCACCAATGTACCCAATTCATGGATCCAGCGAGCCTCCTTTTGGAGCAGGATCTTTGCTCTGTTGCCTCCCCGTCTTAATGGTGGCACGTGATCAATCAGGCGAAACCTGAGATCAGTGACTGAGTGGTTATTGTCAAGAAAATGTCGAGCAACAGGCTGTCCCGATTTTCCACTATCTAGTGCAGCTCTAATGCTTGAGCGGTGGTTAGCCATTCGAGTTCTGGCATCATCTGTCGATTTTCCAATGTAAAATTTCCCACATGGGCAGTTGAGGAGGTATATAATATGTGTGGTAGTACATGTTAGGAACCAGTTGATCTTATACTTCTTCTTTTTTTCGGGGTGTTGGAACACATTACCAATGTGCATACTATTACATGTAACGCAGCTTAAACACTTAAAGCACCCCTTTTTCTTTTTGAGCCATGATTGTTTTTCACTCAGTGGGGAAATATCAGTTTTCATAAGACGGTCTCGTAGACTTCGCCCTCTTCTGTATGATAGTCTTGGTGCCTTCCAATGTTTAAACGGTAAGTTACTGTCTGTTTCAATAATCTTCCACTCATCTTTGATTGCTCTCATGATACGATACTGATCTGGTGAATACGTTGTGACAAATGTCATTTGTTTCTCAGCCACATTACTAGTGGTCTTAGCCTCCGTCTGGTTGGTCCGATCACAAGTGGCAAGTAATTCTTTCTTCTTATACCCTCTTTGTGTGAATCTTTCTGTCAACTCAGTCAGCTGAGTGAGGCATAAATCACCATCTGTGTTGTTTCTCCTGACCCTCTGGTATTGGGCTTTGGGTATATTCCTGATCAGAAAATTATCTCTTTGAAAGATATTAGGGAAACTGATCTAATGTGGCTGAGAAACAAATGACATTTGTCACAACGTATTCACCAGATCAGTATCGTATCATGAGAGCAATCAAAGATGAGTGGAAGATTATTGAAACAGACAGTAACTTACCGTTTAAACATTGGAAGGCACCAAGACTATCATACAGAAGAGGGCGAAGTCTACGAGACCGTCTTATGAAAACTGATATTTCCCCACTGAGTGAAAAACAATCATGGCTCAAAAAGAAAAAGGGGTGCTTTAAGTGTTTAAGCTGCGTTACATGTAATAGTATGCACATTGGTAATGTGTTCCAACACCCCGAAAAAAAGAAGAAGTATAAGATCAACTGGTTCCTAACATGTACTACCACACATATTATATACCTCCTCAACTGCCCATGTGGGAAATTTTACATTGGAAAATCGACAGATGATGCCAGAACTCGAATGGCTAACCACCGCTCAAGCATTAGAGCTGCACTAGATAGTGGAAAATCGGACAGCCTGTTGCTCGACATTTTCTTGACAATAACCACTCAGTCACTGATCTCAGGTTTCGCCTGATTGATCACGTGCCACCATTAAGACGGGGAGGCAACAGAGCAAAGATCCTGCTCCAAAAGGAGGCTCGCTGGATCCATGAATTGGGTACATTGGTGCCCAGAGGTCTCAACATACAATCCGGATGGCAAGCCTTCTTGGGTTAACTCAAGGACATTATGATCAAATGAGAGTCCTGATTCATTATATATAAAGGAAAGAATATGATGGCCTAGTCATGCTTTTGCCTCTTATGTAACAGTATTTTACTCCTATCCTTTTCCATTTATTTAGTATTATTTATGGGGCCCAGTACATATGGGTTCTTCCCATTACAGTTATGTCTTCATACAATAGATACCAGTGCTTTTATTTTAATTTTATGTCTAGTATGTGTAATATATGATTTTAACTATTTGCACATTTCACTATGCATCACATAGAGTTTTGTAATACACCGTTATATGTTCACTTATTTTCATTAGAGCCTGATCAACTCTATTGGTAAGATTCACACCCCTTGAGTGCCCAATTGGGAGTTTTTGTCTTTAGGTAACTTTTTGGCCCTATATACCTAAATTTTACCGTTTTGACCCCTCCTGTTCATAGCCTTCATAGAGGTTTTGTTATTCATGTATATGTTTTGGTATTTAATTTGCTTTTTAATTATTTCGATGCTGGGAACATACATCCGATAAGGGATCTATATAGCAGACGTAGGGTTGTAACTTCTTTTTGTATGTTCACATTTTGTATTATATTAGCTCTTAGGTGTTATGCCTTTTTGTGTTGTTTTGATTGTTGCTTATTGTGTTTGATATTACCTTATACTGAAATAGTGATTACTGTGATGCTGAGGCATCACCTACCTGATTACTAACAAGGGCTCTGTGCCTTCAAGTTTTTGACTGCTTTGATGAAATGTATACTGAAGGGTATTAGCGATATAGGACGTCACGTCTGAGACTTCCAGTATGGTTGTGATTGGACAGTGGGATCTTAGCATATATACTGTTAACACGTAGCATTTTGGTTTTAGTAATTCCCTAGGGGTTGATTTAGATAGGTTTGTTTTTTGCCTATTTACTTTCTAGATTACGCTTGGGGCGAGAAGCGGTTGTTATTTGTGATCAATAACAACATGAGGGACAGATTTCAGGATGACTGTTACCTTCAGCGGTGATCTGATCACACTTCCTATTCTGCTATAAGCCTATGGGGGAGGCACTATTAAGGTGTCAACAACTAAACTATGTATACATGTTGTTGCTTTTTGTGTAGGTATGAAAGTGGAGAGGCACGGTTTACTCCTGACCTATTAGGGCAGGAGGGGGTGTGTTTCCAGATGACAGCTGATTACAGTTGCGATCAGATCGCACGGCTTACATTGTTGTAATTATATTAATCAAATAAGGACTTTGTTGCTTATGTTAACTTATTTTCTAACATATATGGAAATCGAGAGGTGATGGTTAGACTGTACCTATGAGAGCAGGATCCTGGTGTTAACGCTAATTTTATTTTCCAATACATAGGGAATTTTAGAGGTGTTGTCTAGACTTTACCTATGAGAGTAGGAGGGGTGGTGTTTACAGATGACAACAGATCTCAGTTGCGGTCTGATCGCACGATATATACTGTTATAATCTGAACATCCGAGTGGCAAACACCTTAAGACAGATATGTACCCAAAGTCTCTGACATTTAATCTTATAAGGATCTGGTTGCTAACGCTTATTTTATTTTAATTTTTGACACATATGAAAATTGAGAGGTGCTGTTTAGGCGTAACCTATGAGAGCAGGAGGGTGTGTCAGCAAATGCGACGATATCAATAGCATCTAATGGTTAGTTGATCGCAGGGTGTGTATAATCGTTTTGTGTTGTGGTTCAATAATACCACATATATGGGGTGCTGTGAAGTTATAACAATAGAAAATAGCTGTGTTCAGTGGCTAGATGACCAGGATAGTTATATTATGTAGTAATGTTATGACTATGGACTAGAACCTATCAATGAATAGGGGTGGTTCCTTTGAATAGTGGTAGCATCCATTTGGTGCACTCTAAAGGAGGGGTGAATCCTTGATATGTATTTTGAAAAATTGCAGTAATTGCTCTTATAACTTAACTATTTTGATCAAAGCTCACTTAGAAACATATATGATTATCACACTAATATGAGATTTCAGTTTTATATAAGTTTTGACACCTTTATAATTACACATTGTACACAACCACTCTTCCACACCTTATTTTGGTGTGGTCTTCACTTTTGCACACGCTTACCTGTGATTGGTAGCAATACAGGGGAGGGTCTGAATGGCCTATTTAAGTTTGGTTTTTGCATTGTTTGACTGTCGGAAGAAGGGACAGGTTTGGTCCCGAAACGTCACTATCACAATTAAATTTGCCTTTATTATCAAAAGTCCAGAGAGTGCTTTGAATCATTTTCCTACTATATATATATATATATATAGATAGATATGTATTAACAATAAAAAGTACATTATCCTATAAGTGAAGAACATTGGAATGTTAAATATGTACAGTAAATATACAGTAAAACACATAAATACTTAAATACATATGTACACACATCTATACACTCACCAGCCATTTTATTAGGTATTACCTGATCAATTGCTTGGTAACACAAATTGCAAATCAGCCAATCACATGGCAGTAACTTAATGCATTTAGGCATCTACACGTGGTAAAGATGATTTGCTGAAGTTCAAACTGAGCATCAGAATGGGGAAGAAAGGGGATTTAGGTGACTTTGTATGTGACATGGTTGTTGGTGCCAGACAGGCTGGTCTGAGTATTTAAAAAACTGCTGATCTACTGGGATTTTCATGCACAACCAAAACTAGAGTTTACAGAGAAAGGTCCGAAAAAGAGAAAATATCCAGTGAGCGGCAGTTGTGTGGACAAAAATGCCTTGTTTATGTCAGAGGTCAGAGGAGAATGGGCAGACTGGTTTGAGATGATAGAAAGGCAACATTAACTCAAATAACCACTTGTTACAACCATGGTATGCAGAATACCATCTCTGAACGCACAACACGTCGAACCTTGAAGCAGATGGGCTACAGCAGCAGAAGACCACACCGGGTGCTACTCCTATCAGCTAAGAACAGGAAACTGAGGCTACAATTCGCACAACAGAATCCCAGATTTGCAAAGCATTTTTACAATCCTCACAACTTACATCAGAATCCCAGATTTATAAAGCAGTTTTACAAGCCTCACATCTTACATCAAAATCCCAGATGTGCAAAGCAGTTTTGCAAGGTAATTAATCTGAATGATCTCTCCAATCAAGACATTGGGTGCATTTATTTTTTAATTCTGTTGGACTATTATAGGATTGGTTTTAACTCTTATTGTAATATTCCAATCTTTCCTCGCCCCCTCTGCGCTGGCTCAAACTTCTCCTCCCCCTATACTATACCAGGAATGTTCACTTTACTCCTCTATTTTTACAGCCTCACAACTTACATCAGAATGCCAGATTTGTAAAGCAGTTTTATAAGCACTAGCCCACCATCCTTCCCTCCACCACCCACACTGGTGTTTACCTTAATATATAAACACCTCCTAATAGTAATTAGATGCAGCTGTCACTAATGATCCAGGATAGAGAAACTACTTTATATTCACAGCCCCTGCACTGACGCTCTACCACATTCTGTCACACTTTTCCAAACCTCATTTACTCAGTCACCACACACTTTATTTTCTTGCTTCCCTAAGTTCTCACTTATTCTCAGTTCACCCTGCCTTATATCAGACTTATATCCATTCTCCCTTTCCTTCTATGTTCATTCCCTCTCCTTTAGATTGTAAGCTTGAGAGCCCCTCTACCTGTAGGTCACTTTGTATTTAAAGTGAACTACTGCTGACTGTGATCAAGGGCATGGTATTCCTCTCCTTTTGTAGAACTGAATTATTGTACCTAGAAGTGTAATGTACCCGTACTGTACTTGTTTGTGTATGTAATGCACCCCTGTAATGTTTTATTCTTTGTATAGCGCTGCGTAATCTGCTGGCACTTTATAAATAACCAATAATAATAATAATAATAACAGGCTCATCAAACATGGACAATAGAATATTGAAAAAATGTTGCCTGGTCTGATGAGTCTCGATTTCAGCTGCAACATTAAGATAGTAGGGTCAGAATTTGGCATAAACAACATGAAAACATGGATACATCTTGCCTTGTATCAACGGTTCAGGCTGGTGGTGGTGGTGTAATGGTGTGTGGGGGGGGTAATTTCTTGGCACATTTTGGCCCCTTAGTACTAATTGAACATTGTTTAAACACCACAGCCTACCTGAGTATTGTTGCTGACCATGTCCATCCCTTTATGACTATAGTGTACCCATCTTCTGATGGCTACCTCCAGCAGGATAATGCACCATGTCACATAGCTCAAATCATCTCAAACTGGTTTCTTGAACATGACAATGAGTTCACAGTCACCAGATCTCAATCCAATAGAGCATCTTTGGGATGTGGTGGAACGGGAGATTTGCATCATGGATGTGCAGCTGACAAATCTGCAGCAACTGCATGATGCTATTATGTCAATATGGACCAAAATCTCTGAGGAATGTTTCCAACACCTCGTCGAATCTATGCTACGAAGAATTAAGGCAGTTCTTAAGGCAAAAAGGGTCTAACTTTGCACAAGCAAGATGTACCTAATAAAGTGGCCAGTGAGTGTATATATATATATATATATATATATATATATATATATATATACATATATATATCAAAATAACAAGAGTATTGCACATTGAGAAATGATACTTTTTTATTGGACTAACTATACATTTATAAGATGACAAGCTTTCTGAAGAATTTCTTCCCTCATTGCTTCAGACTTGAAAAAGGAAGACATTCTTCCGAAAGCTTGTCATCTTATAAATGTATAGTTAGTCCAGTAAAAAAGTATCATTGCTCAATGCAATACTCTTGTTATTTTGATATCTAAATCTCTGGACTAACATGGCTACTCCAATCAATATGTATATAAATATATATATATATATAAAAGCATTAAGACTGCTGCTCCTTAACTCGTACGCCACCTCTGAGGCGGGAGACAGCAATCCCCTCGATCGCATACGATCGGTTGATTGACACCCCCTGCAGGCGGCCGACTGACCGTGAATCTACAGGGGGTGGCATTGCACAAGCAGTTCACCAGAACTGCTTGTGCAATGATAAATTCCGACAGCGTATGCTGTCATCATTTATCGATGTCTGGCAAACATGATTGCTACAGCGGATTATGTCTGCCAGACACATGATAACTTGGCCCCTATGTATACATACATATCTTAAAGCCCCTTGCAGCCATTTTTTGTCAAACACCTTATACCATATATCCTAGTGCCCTTATAAAGTTTTAAAATAGTTTTTTCAAATATTTTATCTGATTGCTTAATTCTACATTGTATCTGATTAATCAAAAATCTGCTGCAATGGAAAAAAAATTTGAACTTATAATTGTAAAATTAAAAAATACCATCAATTAAAAATAAAAGAGTAAAAAAGAGGCACTAGAACAACTACAAAAAAAGAGATTGTAATCAAACCAGCCGAAAAATGTGGATAAGAGAACATATGATGCTGAATCCTACAAAAAAATACAAGATACTTCCACATATCTAAGATTATACAATAGTCCTATAGAATTACACAAAAATTATACATGAGGTTTGAATGAACAGATATTAAATAATAATTTATTTATTTTTTTTAAATATACAATATCCTAGAAGCCAAACCTTTTATGTATTACCTAACACAAAGACTTTAAAAAAATCCCCCAGGTCAACCGTTTGTATCTGGAATTTGAACTCTTACTAGTAACCTTTCTCAATACAAAGGTACAAATTCCATTAACCTTATGTTTATAACACTTGATCATATTTAAAAAATACTGCAATATTATTATGCTTATGTGGCATCATTGTATACTAATATCCAAAAAGAAAATGTTTTGGAAGCTATAAGAAAGGCACTACACCAGGACCCCATTTTGTCTTATAACTAATGGTATCCAACTTATTTTGGAAAAAAAAATATTTTTGGTTTGATTACAAATACTATTTATAAGTTGGTGGATCTGTGATGGGCACTAGGTTTGTGCTCAACTATGCTAATTTGTATACATCCATCTGGGAAGATTTGTTTGTATATTCATCGCATGGCTGGAGCAAAAACTGGTTGACCATCTAAGATACATCTTAGATTTAATCTTTGTGGGGAAAGGTAGTAAAGAATCTCTGGAGAACTTACTTACGTATCTTAATACCAATGATTGGAGTATCAAGCTGGGTTGGGATTTTAGTAAAGAACAAATTACCTTCTTAGACTTGGTGGCATATATAGAAAATGGAATAATAAAAGGACATTCCAGTCAAAATTTAAATGCACACAGATGAATTACATCTTTGAATAGAAACATATCTAGTAAAAGTTATCACATCATATTTTTCCCTGTTTTTTCTGGAAAAAAAAGAAAATTTTCGGAAAAACTGAAAAAAATGCAGCATGGAGTAGTTTTACAAATTGAAAGTCATTGTATTACACTGGGAACATGAAATGCAGTGTATATAAAAGTATTATGCTTGAAAAAAGTACAGCTTATTCAGTAAATAAACTAAACTTGCTTTTTAAAGCTTTATTTTTTTTTACAAATGGAATAATAACAAGGTCTGTATATGAGGTAAAAAAGTTCCCCAAAGGTGTCCAAGCAAGGAAGGAGATGCCAGTGGACATCTTGTTTAAAACATCAAAAATCTTTATTTAATCCATATATAAAAAATGGTAGTAGCAGACTCCATACAAAAATATGTGTGCTAACAAAGGAACGTCTGACCGGTTTCGGCCAAGTAGACCGTAGTCATAGACATAAAACATAGTATCAGGTATGACATATTTAAAAGCTCTAAACTCCTCCCTTAGGAGGTGTCAAGAAAAATGTGCTCACATAATTTAACCCTAGTGATGTCGCGAACATAAAAATTTGGGTTCGCGAACAGCGAACGCAAACTTCCACAAATGTTCGCAAACGGGCGAACCGGGCGAACCGCCATAGACTTCAATAGGCAGGCAAATTTTAAAACCCGCAGGGACTCTTTCTGGCCACAATAGTGATGGAAAAGTTGCTTCAAGGAGACTAACACCTGGACTGTGGCATGCCAGAGGGGGATCCATGGCAAAACTCCCATGGAAAATTACATAGTTGATGCAGAGTCTGGTTTTAAGCCATAAAGGGCATAAATCACGTAACATTCCTAAATTGTTTGGAATAACGTGCTTTAAAACATCAGGTATGATGTTGTATCGATCAGGTAGTGTAAGGGTTACGCCCGCTTCACAGCGGGTGGGGGATTGGTCTTGGGGGGGGTGGGAAGCTACACTACAGAAAGATGAAATAAAAATTTAAAAAAAAAACATTTTATTTGCAAACTGGGTACTGGCAGACAGCTGCCAGTACCCAATATGGCCCCCAATAAGACAGAGGGGGAGGGTAAGGAAGCTGATACCTTTTATTTTAGTACTGGCAGACTTTCTGCCATTACTTAAGATGGTGGGGACAATTGTGGGGTGGGGGAGGGAAGAGAGCTCTTTGGGAGGGATCAGGGGGTCTGATGTGTCAGGTGGGAAGCTGATCTCTACACTAAAGCTAAAATTAACCCTGCAAGCTCCCTACAAGCTACCTAATTAACCCCTTCACTGCTGGGCATAATTCATGTGTTGTGCGCAGTTGCATTTACTGGCCTTCTAACTACCAAAAAGCAACGCCAAAGCCATATATGTCTGCTATTTCTGAACAAAGTGGATCCCAGAAAAGCATTTACAACCATTTGTGCCATAATTGCTGTTTGTGCGAACGCGAACAAGCTATGTTCGCCGCGAACTATTCGCCGGCGAACTATTCGCGACATCACTATTTAACCATTAATAGTAAAAATATATATATTGATTGAACCACATCATTTGTCAAACATGTAATGCATATACGGTATTTAACAATATAATTAGTAAGGAATCTTTTGTATTTCACTACCATTACGGCTGATACTAGCAACATGCTACAAATTGGATGTAACAAAAGATATTATTCTTTTATTATTTACACAGACGGGAGTTCAATAGTGTTTAGACTAATGACTCCTAACTGACTATAGCGCTAACACTTGATACTTATATTACTTTTACCCATTAATGGTTGTAAGTATTAGTAACAGAGGATAATTTTCCTAAAAATATAATTTTTTAGTGAGTCTTAGTGCTGTTGATCAAAAACAACCTTTATAGCCAACTAGGAAATGAACGCAAGACATATTATTATTGAGCCCCATGATGGCACAAAGTATATTTATAAAAGTAGTTATATATAATAACTGCTTGACAGTGACAGAGTGTGGCCATCTAGAATAGTATGGAAGTTTTCTAAATATCAGAATAAAGTATCGCATACAGGATGAAAATTATATATATACTGTAAATATATATATATATAAATATAAATATATATATATATATATATATATATACAGTATATATATATATATATATATATATTTTTTTTTTTTTATATATATATAGGGACCCACAGGTACATAACTAAAACATGACAATGTATTGAAATTAAACTAATGTGGGTAATAGTTATATGACATCCTATATGCTTAAACAAGAATGGTAACTCTATAGATTGATAATTTTACCAACTAGCTTATAAAGCTGACTAGAACAAAGGCATAAGAAATCAGTGACACAGTTATAACAATATAGATAGTATTAATATACTGAAAACTTATATATAAATACCACAGTGGTAAAACACCAACCGTAGTCACAAACCACGTTTGTAGCAAGCCCAGGGTGATGACACAGCCAAAAGAAGCAGGCAATTAAGCTCTCTATATTGCTAATACCAAAACCTCCCAATTATCTGTGCCAATAATTTATAATGTTGCATTCTGAGTTGAATCCCACAGGTAGCAGGCAACCGAGTTTATGTATCCAATATATCTCTTGCCTAGAGAGCATATGGAATTTGAAGGTCTGTATATGTTAAGAACATTTCAACTATACATGAGAACAGGTAACCATTCCCTTTTCCGCAAAGCAACAAAAAAGAAACTGGTCAAAATCAGATTTGCCATTTAGCATCAATTGCAAATAAAAAGGTAAGTAACTGTCATTATTTATGCCAGTAAGAGATGGACATTGGGGGGGGGGGTGTAAGGACCACCTCAATATTTAAGCTCCATAGCGAGTTTTAACTTTGGAGTGGTGCTTTAAAAAATAAATTGAGAAAAGGAAACAAAGACACAACATATGCATGCAATTAAATCTATCTAATTTTCTGAACTACTGCTATTATTTTCCATTTCTTCTTCCTCTTCATATTTGTCATTTTTCTCATGGACTTCTAAAAACGTAAGGTTTGCACGGACTGAAACAAGCTTACCATTGCTGAAGACAGTAAAGTGAAAGATTTTATTAATAGCTTGACCTGATTTTCAGGTGTCACTTTATCTATAAATGAAGGTATTGTGTATTTTTGAGAAGCAGTTGTTTGCAACACTTCCTTACTTAAAGGGATATTCTGGTCAAAATTAAAATACACATAGATGAATTACATCTTTGAATAGAAACATATCTACAATATACATGTATTTACAAAAATGCTTCTAGTAGAAGTTATCACTGTTTATGTGTTAACATTTTTCTCTGCACGTGTGTGTGAAGGCTAGCTAGATATTCTCACTGCACCAACATTTTAACCCCTTAACGACCAGCGTCGTACACTGTACAACGCTGGTCTTTATGCCCTTAAGGACTAGCGACGTACCCTGTACGTTGCTGCAGTACTGGACTTCTCTCTGCTGCAATCTCGCTATTTTTAGCGAGATTGCACTATTTCTGCATACCCCATGAGTGGGGCACTGCAGAAATAGATTTGCAAAGTTACCGATGCAGAGAGGGCCACTCTGTGGCCCTCTCTGCATCGGACAGCGGTGGTGCCGATTGTTGGTGGGTGGGAGCCATAGCAAGAAGGCGGGTGGACGGCCCATTGCTGCAGGGACTTTCCGGATCCTGTGCGGGAGTGTGCAAGGGGGTGTGAGGAGGCGTGCGTGGGGGCTGGACGTGCGCGTGCAAGCGCAGCAAATAAAATGTTAGTCTCTGGGAAGGAGGGAGGGGGGATAAGCTATACACTATCATTTAATGTTTCCAAAGGGATCTGGGAGGGGGTAGGGTATTGTGGGTGGGCAGCTACACTACAGAAAAATGAGGTATTTATTAAAAAACAAAAAACAAATTTTGAACAAACTGGGTACTGGCAGACAGCTGCAAGTACCCAAGATGGCAGCATATAGGTAGATGGGGGAGGGTTAGAGAGCTGTTTTGGGGGGGGTTCAGGGAGGTTAGGGGCTAAGGGGGGATCCAACACTGCAGAAATTTTTTTTATAAAAAAAAAAATATGCCTTTTATTTTAGTACTGGCTCTCTGAGCCAGTGCTGTGTTTAAAATGCTGGTGCACGGTGCATACTTAAATACACTTTTGAAACAGCTATAGCTTTTATTAGAAGCATTTTTGCTAATACATGTATATTACAAAAAATGCTTCTATTCAAAACTGAAATGCAACCATGTGAATTCAAATTGTGGCTGGAATTTCCCATTAAAACAAAAATCATATCAAAGCAATAGATGTTAACAACTATATAGAATTAAATAGTTGCCATTTGAAAAAAAATGGCCTGTGAACATCCCTAAAGGTCAATTTCATAGACTAAGAAGGAATTGTAGACAGGATAGGATGTTTAAGGAGCAGTCTTCTTTCTGAAAGAATAGGTTTGAAGAAAAACAATATCAAGAGGATTTTTTTAGATCACACTATTGCAGATATGGAAAATACAAAATACAAAAGATCTATTAACTTATAAAGAGAAGAAACATTGGATGAAAAATAGAAATAAAAATGAAGTTGGCCCTATTATTCTAGACTATTATATGTAAAACAAAGAAGTTGGTGACACTATTAAAAAAAACATTGGGGAGTATTGAAAAGAGATATACATTTACAAGGCATAATCCCAGAAGAACCAAAAATAATCTTCAAAAAGGCCCTTATATTGAAGATAGAGTTATTTCTAGTTTCCTAACAGAGGAGGAATCTAAGACCCTCTAGGAGGGACTAAAATCTAGGAAAAGGGTGTATACAAATATATATCACAATTATGTGTAACAGATAAATATCAAACACCTTAAAAAAACATTCAGCTGGTGATCAGGTGGTGGTATATCACTTTACAAATTAGATGTGTAATATTTTTGGATTCCTATATTGGGAGAAAAATAAGAAAAAGTGTGAACAAATAGTGCCAATAGACTTATCTTGAGTGGATAATTCCACAATGTCCACATATGCTATGTATCACACAGGACGTTGTTTATAAGACTGCTATTGGTACTTGAATACACAGAGGTTTCTTTTCTCTTCTCCTTCCGAATATGCACTCAAATAGATGCTGCTTCTCTCTTACAATTCACAAAAAGGAATAGTGCTGGTATTACAAGTTGAAAGTAAAATGTTTTTTCTCCAGTGGTAACCCAAATTGCACTTAAAGTCGAAATTTGAAAATCACGATCACATTTTCACATTCCCCATAGAAGTCAATTGAGAAAAAAAGTTGAAAAATAACACCCATTCTCTCATGAAAAAACCATGACATATTCTCATTAGTGCATACCTGACATGCCTGACATGAAAATATGAATATTTCTTAAAGTTACGGAATATGTTCTATGTATTCATATATACATATTTCTACATACAGTGGGGAAAAAAAGTATTTAGTCAGCCACCAATTGTGCAAGTTCTCCCACTTAAGAAGATGAGAGAGGCTTGTAATTTTCATCATAGTTATACCTCAACTATGAGAGACAAAATGTGGAAACAAATCCAGACAATCACATTGTCTGATTTGGAAAGAATTTATTTGCAAATTATGGTGGAAAATAAGTATTTGGTCACCTACAAACAAGCAAGATTTCTGGCTCTCACAGACCTGTATCTTCTTCTTTAAGAGGCTTCTCTGTCCTCCACTCATTACCTGTATTAATTGCACCTGTTTGAGCTTGTTATCAGTATAAAAGACACCTGTCCACAACCTCAAACAGTCACACTCCAAACTCCACTATGGTGAAGACCAAAGAGCTGTCGAAGGACACCAAAAACAAAATTGTAGACCTACACCAGGCTGGGAAGACTGAATCTGGCATAGACAAGCAGCTTGGTGTGAAGAAATCAACTGTGGGAGCAATAATTGGAAAATGGAAGACATACAAGACCACTGATAATCTCCCTCGATCTGGGGCTCCACACAAGATCTCACCCCGTGGGGTCAAAATGATCACAAGAACGGTGAGCAAACATCCCAGAACCACACGGGGGGACCTAGTGAATGACCTGCAGTGAGCTGGGACCAACGTAACAAAGGCTACTATCAGTAACACACTACGCCGCCAGGGACTCAGATCCTGCAGTACCAGATGTGTCCCCCTGCTTAAGCCAGTACATGTCCGGGCCCATCTGAAGTATGCTAGAGAGCATTTGGATGATACAGAAGCAGATTGGGAGAATGTCATATGGTCAGATGAAACCAAAGTAGAACTGTTTGGTAGAAACACAACTCATCATGTTTGGAGGAGAGAGAATGCTGAGTTGCAACCAAAGAACACCATACATACTGTGAAGCATGGGGGTGGCAACATCATGCTTTGGGGCTGTTTCTCTGCAAAGGGAACAGGACGACTGATCCATGTACATGAAAGAATGAATGGGGCCATGTATCATGAGATTTTGAGTGCAAACCTCCTTCCATCAGCAAGGGAATTGAAGATGAAACGTGGCTGGGTCTTTCAGCATGACAATGATCCTCAACACACCGCCCGGGCAACGGAGTGGCTTCGTAAGAAGCATTTTAAGGTCCTGGATCTGAACCCCATAGAAAACCTTTGGAGGGTGTTGGAAGTCCGTGTTGCCCAGTGACAGCCCCAAAACATCACTGCTCTAGAGGAGATCTGCATGCAGGAATGGGACAACATACCAGCAACAGTGTGTGACAACCTTGTGAAGACTTACAGAAAACGTTTGACCTCTGTCATTGCCAACAAAGATATATAACAAAGTATTGAGATGGACTTTTGATATTGACCAAATACTTATTTTCCACCATAATTTGCAAATACATTCTTTCCAATCAGACAATGTGATGTGTCTGGATTTGTTTCCACATTTTGTCTCTCATAGTTGAGGTATACCTATAATGAAAATTACAGGCCTCTCTCATCTTCTTAAGTGGGAGAACTTGCACAATTGGTGGCTGACTAAATACTTTTTTGCCCCACTGTATATCTGATTTTTTTTTAAATAAATATATATTTATACCTATATATAGATGATTATATATAGGTATAGATACAAGTTGTGGTCATAAGTTTATATACCCTGGCAGAATTTATGATTTCTTGGCCATTTTTCAGAGAATATGAATGAGAACACAAAAACTTTTCTTTCACTCATGGTTAGTGTTTGACTGAAGCCATTTATTATCAATCAACTGTGTTTACTCTTTTTAAATCATAATGACAACAGAAACTACCCAAATGACCCTGATCAAAAGTTTATGTACCCTGGTGATTTTGGCCTGATAACATGCACACAAGTGGACACAAAGGGGTTTAAATGGCTATTAAAGGTAACCATCCTTACCTGTGATCTGTTTGCTTGTAATTAGTATGTGTGTATAAAAGGTCAATGAGTTTCTGGACTCCTGACAGACCATTGCATCTTTCATCCAGTGCTGCACTGACGTTTCTGGATTCTGAGTCATGGGGAAAGCAAAAGAATTGTCAAAGGATCTGTGGGAAAAGGTAGTTGAACTGTATAAAACAGGAAAGGGATATAAAAAGATATCCAAGGAATTGAGAATGCAAATCAGCAGTGTTCAAACTATAATCAAGAAGTGAAAAATGAAGGGTTCTGTTTGATAACATATTGCATTCATCTTGCCATCAATTCTGACCAAATTTTCTGTACCTTTGTAGCTCACACATCCCCAAAACATCTCAATTTTTTTCTCATCACTCCAAATGACTTTTTGCCAGAAGGTTTGAGGCTTGTCTCTGTGCTGTTTGGCGTGTTGTAAGTGGGATACTTTGTGGCATTTGCGTGGCAATGGCTTTCTTCTGGCAACTCGACCATGCAGCCCATCTTTCTTCAAGTGCCTCCTTATTGTGCATCTTGAAACAGCCACACCACATGTTTTCAGTGAGTCCTGTATTTCACCTGAAGTTATTTGTGGGTTTGTCTTTGCATCCCGAACAATTTTCCTGGCAGTTGTGGCTGAAATTTTAGTTGGTCTACCTGACCGTGGTTTGGTTTCAACAGAACCCCTCATTTTCCACTTCTTGATTAGAGTTTGAACACTGATGATTTGCATTCTCAATTCCTTGGATATCTTTTTATATCCCTTTGCTGCTTTATACAGTTTAACTACCTTTTCCCGCAGATCCTTTGACAATTCTTTTGCTTTCCCCATGTCTCAGAATCCAGAATCATCAGTGCAGCACTAGATGAAAGATGCAAGAGTCTGTCAGGAGTCCAGAAACTCATTGACCTTTTATACACACACACTAATTACAAAAAACAGATTACAGGTGAGGATGGTTACTTTTAATAGCCATTCAAACCTTTTTGTGTCAACTTGTGTGCATGTTATCAGGCCAAAATCACCAGGGTATGTAAACTTTTGATCAGTCATTTGGGTAGTTTCTGTTGTCATTATGATTTAAAAAGAGTAAACACAGTTGATTGATAATAAATGGCTTCAGCCAAACACTAACCATGAGTGAAAGAAAAGTTTTTGTGTTCTTATTCATATTCTCTGAAAAATGGCCAAGAAATCATAAATTCTGCCAGGGTATATAAACGTATGAGCACAACATGTGTATAGATATATATATATATATATATATATATATATATATATATATATATATATATATATATATATATATATATATATATATATATATACAGATATATATATATATAGGAATATCTATAGTTAAAACCTTTATTAAATATGAATATTGCATAAATATGCTTTTACATGTTTTCATCTACTTAACAGGAAAAGCCTCCAATACACTTATATATATTAAGGCTTTTATATGTGTATATATGTCTGTAAATACATATATACACATATAAATACATTAATATATATGTACACATATATATATATATATATATATATATATATATATACATATACACATAAATAAACATTAGACAATGTTAAAGCCCTTTGCCTCCTTTTTTGTTTACACCCAAAATCTCATATATTTGAGCCCTTATAACTTTTGTAATACATAGAAACATAGAAACATAGAATTTGACGGTAGATAAGAACCAAAAAGGCCCATCAAGTCTACCCATATTACATGTTACTTTTTCCTTAGGATAGCCTTATGCATGTCCCAGGCATTTTTAAATTTCTTTACAGTCTTTCAGGCCCATTTATCAAAGGGCTTGCGGACCTGATCCGACACTGCGGATCAGGTCCGCAAGACCTCGCTAAATGTGGAGAGCAATACGCTCTCCGCATTTAACATTGCACCAGCAGCTCACAAGAGCTGCTGGTGCAACGCCGCCCCCTGCTGACTCGCGGCCAATCAGCCGCCAGCAGGGAGCTGTCAATCAACCCGATCGTATTCGATCGGGTTGATGTCTGGCGATTCCTGTCCGCCTGTTCAGAGCAGGCGGACAGGGTTATGAAGCAGCGGTCTTTAGACCGCTGCTTCATAAGTTGTGTTTCTGGCGAGTCTGAAGACTCGCCAGAAACACGGCCCTTCAAGCTCCATACGGAGCTTGATAAATGGGCCTGCTCGTGTTTACCACCTCAAGTGGAAGTTCATTCCATGAATCACCACCCTTTCTGTAAAAAAAATGCTTCCATAATTTCTCCTGAATCTGCTAACCCCTTGTTTTGGCATTTATTTTTTTGTGAAAATGCTTTCAGCTTCTATTTTATTAAGTCCCTTCATATATTTGAAGGTTTCTATCATGTCACCTCTTTCCCTTCTATCCTCTAAACTATACATATTTAGATCATAGAGTCTTTCTTTGTACGTTTTATATTTTAGACAATGTACCATTTTAGTAGCCCTCCTTTGGACAGCTTCTAGTTTATTTATATCTTTCTGAAGATATGGTCTCTAGAACTGTACACAGTATTCCAGATTTGGTCTAACTAATGATCTGTAAAGTGGCATAAGAACCTTGCTATTTCTGCTACTAAAACCTCTTCCAATGCAACCAAGCATTTGACTGTCCTTGCTGGTTGCACTGTGGCATTGTGTACCAAATTTTAAATCATCTGAAATAATAATTCCCAAATTCCTTTCTTCTTTAATTACAGTCAGTAATGTACCATTGAGACTATAATTGGCCTTTGGGTTTTTGGATCCTATATGCATAATTTTGCTCTTGGTAATATTAAATTTCAGATCCCATTTATTTGACCAGTCCTCTAGTTTATTAATATCACAGTTCATTTGATCAACTCCTCCTGGAACATCATCAGCAAACAAGCAAACCTTCCCCTTAAAGGGATACTAAACCCAAATTTTTTATTTCATGATTCAGATAGAGCATGAGATTTTAAGCACCTTTCTAATTTACTCCTATTATCAATTTTTCTTTGTTCTCATGCTATCTTGATTTGAAAAAGCATTACTGTAAGCTTTAGAGCCAGACCATTTTTTGTTCAGTACCTGGGTAGCACTTGCTGATTTGTGGCTAAATGTAGCAAACCAATCAGCAGCTCTACCAAGGTGCTGAACTAAAAAATGGGACGGCTCCTAACCTTTTATTACTGCTTTCTCAAATCAAGATAACATGAGAACAAAGAAAAATTGATAATAGGATTAAATTAGAAAGTTGCTTAAAATTGTATGCTCTATCTGAATGATGAAAGAAAAAAATGAGGGGTTAGTATCCCTTTAAGCCCACTTCCAATATCACTTATGAACATGGTAAACAAAACAGGCCCAAGAACTCACCCTTGGGGAATACCACTAGTAACTGATGCCTCATTTGAATGTACTCCATTAATTGAAACCCTCTGTAGTCTATCTTTAAGCCAGCAAATGCTTTGCTAAAGTCTAGATATGCAACATCTACGGCTCCTCTCTGGTCTATTATTTTAGTTACATGGTCAAAGAAATCAATTAGATTAGTCAGGCATGATCTTCCAGCAGTGAAACCATGCTGTCCTGTGTCTTCTGGACAGTACTTGCTTATTGGTGGGTGAATGTATCCACCAATCAGCAAGAACAACCCAGGTTGTTTACCAAAAATGGGCTGCATCTAAACTTACATTATTGCTTTTCAAATAAAGATACCAAGAGAATGAAGAAAATTTGATAATATGAGTAAATTAGAATGTTGCTTAAAATTGTGTGCTCTATCTGAATCACGAAAGAAAAAAATTTGGGTTCAGTGTCCCTTTAAGTATCTGTTCCAAGAATCTTTTACTTTGTTATAACACAATTATTGTTTTTAGTGTTGATATGTGTGTAACTGTACTTTTAAAGGGATACTAAACCCACATTTTTCTATTATAAATCAGATAGAGCATGCAATTTTAAGCAACTTTCTAATTTACTCCTATTATCAATTTTTCTTTGTTATCTTGCTATCTTTATTTGAAAAGAAGACATCTAAGCTTAGGAGCCAGACAATTTTTGGTTCAGTACACTGGACTGCATTTAACCACCAATCAGAAGCACAACCCAGATTGTGAACCAAAAAATTAGCCAGCTTCTAAACTTACATTCTTGATTTTCAAATTAAGATAGCAAGGGAATGAAGAAAAATTGATAATAGGAGGAAATTAGAAAGTTGCTTAAAATTGCATTGTCTATCTGAATCATGAAAGAAAAAAATTGGGTTCAGTGTCTCTTTAAGTGTATTCATGTTGTGCTTTGTGCAACTTTTTTTCTTACCCTACCCTTTACACAAGCTCTCAAGTCGAGCTAACCCAACAAGCATAAATCGCGATTGCACTCGAGTGCGCGTGTTTACTTTCAACTCGTAATACTCGCACTATTTCTGTACCATGCAAAAAGCCAAAAAACTGTACCTCTTGCGAGCAGCAGCTAGCGCTCTACTTGTAATCTAGCCCTGTGTGTGCTGATTTTTATTTTGTTGGAAACCTTTGTGTGCAGAATCAGATTTTTCTTGCAGTGCACTGCACAGTGAAACTGCACAGTAGTGCTTTGTTTTTACTCTCTTGAGCAGGGATTTATTTTTCTATATTTTTTTAGTGCTAAAAAGTTGCTATTTCTGCTACTAAAACCTCTTCCAATGCAACCAAGCATTTGACTGTCCTTGCTGGTTGCACTGTGGCATTGTGTACCAAATTTTAAATCATCTGAAATAATAATTCCCAAATTCCTTTCTTCTTTAATTACAGTCAGTAATGTACCATTGAGACTATAATTGGCCTTTGGGTTTTTGGATCCTATATGCATAATTTTGCTCTTGGTAATATTAAATTTCAGATCCCATTTATTTGACCAGTCCTCTAGTTTATTAATATCACAGTTCATTTGATCAACTCCTCCTGGAACATCATCAGCAAACAAGCAAACCTTCCCCTTAAGCCCACTTCCAATATCACTTATGAACATGGTAAACAAAACAGGCCCAAGAACTCACCCTTGGGGAATACCACTAGTAACTGATGCCTCATTTGAATGTACTCCATTAATTGAAACCCTCTGTAGTCTATCTTTAAGCCAGCAAATGCTTTGCTAAAGTCTAGATATGCAACATCTACGGCTCCTCTCTGGTCTATTATTTTAGTTACATGGTCAAAGAAATCAATTAGATTAGTCAGGCATGATCTTCCAGCAGTGAAACCATGCTGTCCTGTGTCTTCTAAGTTGTTTGTCTGAATGAAAGATACAAGTCTTTCCTTTAAAAGAGTTTACATTAATTTCCCTGCAATTGAGGTCAAACTGACTGACCTATAGTTAGCAGAATCTTCCCTACTACCCTTTTTATGAAGAGGGACTACATTGGCAATTTTCCAGTCTTTTGGAACAACTCCTGTTAGAAGTGACTGATTAAATAAATCAGCTAATGGAGTAGCTATTACGGATCCAATTTCTCTTAGAACCCTTGGATGAATATTATCTGGACCCACAGACTTATTAACTTTTATTTTTGATAAAGCCCTTGAAACCTCTTCCTCTGTAAAAAGAAAAGTACTACTCACATTATTTACAGTAACATCCCTTAATAGCATCTCACTATCTTTACCATCTGTTGTAAAGACTGAACAATATTTTTTTTAAATAATTTTTATTAAACAATGTTTTTGATTAATAATGAGTGTTACTGTACTTTGTAATGTATTTGTGATATGTTTTGTGACACTTTTTCATTTTGAAAAACAGTTAATCACAGCTCTGAGATCACAGTAAGGATTCTAGCGTAAATTGTGATTGCACTAGCGCAATTGCGATTTCGTTCAACTTGTATTATAAGCGGAATTAAAACGGAGCGCAAACAATTGTAAAAACCCTAGCAAAATCATTTGCGCCACCCTTGTAATCCAGCTCTATGTGTGCTGTTTTTCTTTCTCTTTGAGGAACTGTCACATTATACTATTCCCATTTAAAGGGACACTGAACCCAAATTGTTTTCTTTCGTGATTCAGATAGCGCATGCAATTTTAGGCAACTTTCTAATTTACTCCTATTATCAATTTTTCTTCGTTCTCTTGCTATCTTTATTTGAAAAAGAAGGCATCTAAGCTAAGGAGCCAGTCATTTTCTGGTTTAGAGCCCTGGACAGTACTTGTTTATTGGTGGGTGAATGTATCCACCAATCAGCAAGAACAACCCAGGTTGTTTACCAAAAATGGGCTGCATCTAAACTTACATTATTGCTTTTCAAATAAAGATACCAAGAGAATGAAGAAAATTTGATAATATGAGTAAATTAGAATGTTGCTTAAAATTGTGTGCTCTATCTGAATCACGAAAGAAAAAAATTTGGGTTCAGTGTCCCTTTAAGTATCTGTTCCAAGAATCTTTTACTTTGTTATAACACAATTATTGTTTTTTAGTGTTGATATGTGTGTAACTGTACTTTTAAAGGGATACTAAACCCACATTTTTCTATTATAAATCAGATAGAGCATGCAATTTTAAGCAACTTTCTAATTTACTCCTATTATCAATTTTTCTTTGTTATCTTGCTATCTTTATTTGAAAAAGAAGACATCTAAGCTTAGGAGCCAGACAATTTTTGGTTCAGTACACTGGACTGCATTTAACCACCAATCAGGAAGCACAACCCAGATTGTGAACCAAAAAATTAGCCAGCTTCTAAACTTACATTCTTGATTTTCAAATTAAGATAGCAAGGGAATGAAGAAAAATTGATAATAGGAGGAAATTAGAAAGTTGCTTAAAATTGCATTGTCTATCTGAATCATGAAAGAAAAAAATTGGGTTCAGTGTCTCTTTAAGTGTATTCATGTTGTGCTTTGTGCAACTTTTTTTCTTACCCTACCCTTTACACAAGCTCTCAAGTCGAGCTAACCCAACAAGCATAAATCGCGATTGCACTCGAGTGCACGTGTTTACTTTCAACTCGTAATACTCGCACTATTTCTGTACCATGCAAAAAGCCAAAAAACTGTACCTCTTGCGAGCAGCAGCTAGCGCTCTACTTGTAATCTAGCCCTGTGTGTGCTGATTTTTATTTTGTTGGAAACCTTTGTGTGCAGAATCAGATTTTTCTTGCAGTGCACTGCACAGTGAAACTGCACAGTAGTGCTTTGTTTTTACTCTCTTGAGCAGGGATTTATTTTTCTATATTTTTTTAGTGCTAAAAGTTGTAGCATTTAAAGGAATAGTCTAGTCAAAATTAAACTTTGCTGATTCAGATAGAGCATCTTTATTTTAATGTAGGCTTAGGAGTCGGCCCATTTTTGGTTCAGCAACTGGGTAGCGCTTTCTGAATGGTGTCTACATTTAGACACCAATCAGAAAGTGCTACCCAGTTGCTGAACCAAAAATGGGTCGGCTCCTATGCTTACATTTATGCTTTTTCAAATAAAGATACCAAGAGAATGAGGAAAAATTGCTAATAGGAGTACATTAGAAAGTTGCTTAAAAATTGCATGATCTATCCGAATCATGAAAGTTTAGTGACTAATTAAAGGGACAGTCAAAACCAAAATTTTTGTTGTTTAAAAATATAGATAATCTCTTTATTACCCATTCCCCAGTTTTGCATAACACAGTTATAATAATACACAATTAACCTCGTATCAAAGCCTCTGCAGACTGCCCCCTTATTTCAGTTCATTTGACACACTTGCACTTTAGCCAATTAGTGCTCACTCATCTGTAAATTCACGTGCATGAGCTCAATGTTATCTATGTGAAACACATGAACTAATAGTGGTGAAAACCTGGCAAAATGCTTTCAGATTAGAGGCGGCCTTCAAGGTCTAAGAAATTAGCATATGAACTTCCTAGGTTTAGCTTTCAACTAAGAATAACAAGAGAACAAAGGAAAATTAGTGATAAAAGTAAATTGGAAAGTTGTTTAAAATGACATGCCCTATTTGAATCATGAAAGTTTTTTTTTTTACTTTACTGTCCCTTTAAATATATCAGCATTACATAGCTGCACAATTACAGAGAAAAGACTGTGTGCATCCAAACTACACATTGAGATTTAAAAGGAACTAGAAATAAAAAACATATTTTCCAAATTAGAAAAAACAACAACTGAGGAACAATATAAAGGTAGTTAAAAAAAAAGACTGTAATGAGGCTACTGAGCTGGGTGCCCCTGCTGGAAAATTTAACATTCAGATAAATGTAAATTGGAATAACCTTTAATTAAGTCTGTTTTCTAAAAACTTTTCTATTCATTCTTGTTATGTAATAGTCGTACAAAAGATGAGTTTATAATTAATCTGTAGAGCTCAGTGAATGTAAAATCCTATGAGAGTTCACACTAATCTAATCATGTTTTAAAGGGTAATTGTTAAATGTTTAAATACAAGTAAGAGTTATTTTTCCTTTGCATAAAGAATTGTTATGCTGAGAAAAAATGGTACTATTTCTACAGTGATTGTATAAAGTGTTATATTATCTTTTTTTCCTGCTAACCTAAAGCCAGTGCACATTTTTCTTACTGAGAAAAGTAACACGATTCAGCCCAAACTCTCCAGTTTATAAAAGAGGTGGGGTCTATATTCACTATATTATACATTCTATATTCAGAATGCACACACCATTCACTCACATTAAATAAACTTATGGTTTACTATATGATAAATTGTTATGATAAAGAAGTGTCAATACATGTGCTGTAGCTTCAGAGGCAGAGCTGAGTTTCTGCTGGGGCAGGGAAACTGGGATATACTGGATTTACTTAAAGGGACAGTATAGTCCTAAACAAACATTCATTATTCAGATAGGGCATGTCATTTTAAACAATTTTCCAATGTACTTCTATCACCAATTTTGATTTGTTCTAATTGTATTCTTAGTTGAAAGCTAAATCTAGGAGGTTCATATGCTAATTTCTAAGCCCTTGAAGGCTGCCTCTGAGCTCAGGGCATTTTGACAATTTTTCGCCATTAGAGGGTGTTAGTTCATGTGTTTCATGTGTTAGGAGCCCGCACTGATTGGCTAAAATGAAAGTTTGTCAAAAGAACTGAAATAAGGGGGCAGTTTGCAGAGGCTTAGATACAAGGTAATTACAGAGGTAAAAAGTGTATTAATATAAATGTTGGTTATGCAAAACTAGGGAATGGGTAATAAAGGGATTATCTATCTTTTAAAACAATAAATATTCTGGTGTAGACTGTCCCTTGAAAACCTTTCTCAGTAAAAAGATGTTTCAGGGAACCTACAGCAAAAACCTACAGCAAAAAAAGAACATTGAGAAAAAACTTTGCTCAACTATAGTACATTTTAGTATTATATGTAGAATCATGTTAGAAAGGCGCAACCTGTGAAAAGTATTTACATATAGAATATTTAGAGAAGTGGATGGACTGAAATCAGGAACATCCAAAAGACCAGAGATAAAGCACACTATCTAGAATAAATAACAGGGACAGTTAGAGTAATATGCAAAAAATATAAATGTTATGTTGTCATAAATATATAAAAACCAACATATATGTAAACAAATATGTGAACAAACACATGAAGACAAACAAACATGCACAACACATGGGCCCCTCACAATTGAGCGTAACTAGCCGGCTTGACAAGTTCATATGGCGCATCATAACATGTAGAATTCAGCATAAAGATGCAAAAGCTAGATGTTAGTAGCAGAAAGCACTCCAAGCAGGGAAGTCAGAACTCAAGGTATAAACTCCATTTAAAATGACCAAACATGAAGTGTCCACATGAGCACTAGCAGGGTAATTATCAGGCAGACCGCTGTTAGCTATCGCAAACTCCACCGATCAGACCGTCGCCAGCAAAAAGCCAACTCCACCGGTCTCGAAAATGTTACCTTCCCTTTGCTAGTTGGTAGTGATGAAAGGGCTTACTTCACTTCAACAGGGTTGATGGTAGAAAACAGGAGGTTGTGAGGGGATCCCACGGGTTAGGAGCTGCACACCTACGCGTCCTCTTAAGCGTTTCGCTCCGTCACAAAAGCAGCCAGGAGCTTCTTCCGGGTGATAGTGTTAGTTTAAAAGTTGATCCGCTGATGTCATGTGACGATATTCATCATATTTCAACTGATTTTACAAACCGCTGAAGTTCAAATTCCTGCTAGTGCTCATGTGGACACTTCATGTTTGGTCGTTTTAAATGGAGTTTTATACCTTGAGTTCTGACTTTCCTGCTTGGAGTGCTTTCTGCTACTAACATCTCGCTTTTGCATCTTTATGCTGAATTCTACATGTTATGGTGCGCCATATGAACTTGTCAAGCCGGCTAGTTACCCTCAATTGTGAGGGGCCCATGTGTTGTGCATGTTTGTTTGTCTTCATGTGTTTGTTCACATATTTGTTTACATATATGTTGGTTTTTATATATTTCTGACTACATAAAATTTACATTTTTTGCATATTACCCTAACTGTCCCTGTAATTTATTCTAGATAGCGAGTGTGCTTTATCCCTGTTCTTTTGGATATTCCGGATTTCAGTCCATCCACTTCTCTAAATACTCTATATGCGAACCTATAGCACTACAGCAAATGTATACCCCACACACATGTACAATAATAAATCATACACCAGTTAAAGAGACAGTACCATATATTATGGCTTTATTATAGATGGAAAAATAAAGTTAGGAGTAAATTAATGAAAATGCAAGTACAATAATATGGGACAAATATACAGTAGAAGTAAATGTATCTGACTATCTAAACAGCAATGTGTCCCTGCTCTGTATCTTAGGCAATTCCAATGGTTTAACATAAGTGAGAAACCCTCATACTGTTGATAGTACCCTCTTCACAAATAGTACTGCAGAGCCGTGGCCACACTAAACATTACTCATATTAAAAGTTGTGAGTTATGTGTTATGCTTGACCGCAACACATAATAGCTCTAAAAAAGTTACCTCGACTGGAAACCTGAAGTATAAGCGCTAGAATATAAGTTCATTAAAACACATGTATAACATATTATGACAAGGTGTTGGACTGGAGGGATCAAAGGTGTATATGTATGTATGTATATATATATATCTTTGTGTGTTTATATGTATGTGTGTGTATATGTGTTTGTGTATGTGTGTGTGTATGAGTGTTTGTGTATGTGTGTGTGTATCAGTGTGTATATGTATATGTGTTTCTGTATTTGTGTGTGTTTGTGTATATGTGTTTGTGTATGTGTGTGTATGAGTGTTTGTGTATGTGTGTGTGTGTGTATGAGTATGTATATGTGTTTCTGTATTTGTGTGTGTGTGTGTGTACAGTGGGGCAAAAAAGTATTTAGTCAGCCACCAATTGTGCAAGTTCTCCCACTTAAGAAGATTAGAGAGGCCTGTAATTTTCATCATAGGTATACCTCAACTATGAGAGACAAAATGTGGAAACAAATCCAGACAATCACATTGTCTGATTTGGAAAGAATTTATTTGCAAATTATGGTGGAAAATATGTTTTGATCCCAAACACACCACCCGGAAATTTTGATCCCAAACACACCACCCGGGCAACGAAGGAGTGGCTTCGTAAGAAGCATTTCAAGGTCCTGGAGTGGCCTAGCCAGTCTCCAGATCTCAACCCCATAGAAAACCTTTGGAGGGAGTTGAAAGTCTGTGTTGCCCAGCGACAGCCCCAAAACATCACTGCTCTAGAGGAGATCTGCATGCAGGAATGGGCCAACATACCAGCAACAGTGTGTGACAACCTTGTGAAGACTTACAGAAAACGTTTGACCTCAAAGGATATATAACAAAGTATTGAGATGAACTTTTGATATTGACCAAATACTTATTTTCCACCATAATTTGCAAATAAATTCTTTCCAAATCAGACAATGTGATTGTCTGGATTTGTTTCCACATTTTGTCTCTCATAGTTGAGGTATACGTATGATGAAAATTACAGGCCTCTCTAATCTTCTTAAGTGGGAGAAATTGCACAATTGGTGGCTGACTAAATACTTTTTTGCCCCACTGTATGTAGGCAAACGTACCCATATACACATACTGTATATACAGTCACACATAAAAATCCTCACACATACATATACACCTTTGAGCCTTTCCCTGTCCAACAATTTGTCATATACCATATCACTTTAAAACAATGATAACACCACTTTGTTATTTTAAATATATATAAATAGTGTAAATAGCTTTGTTCTTCAGTCAGTAAAAAATGTTATAGATAGATAGATAGATAGATAGATAGATTAGATGATAGAGAGGGATATACTGTACATTTAAAAAACATAATTTATGTAAGAACTTACCTGATAAATTAATTTCTTTCATATTAGCAAGAGTCCATGAGCTAGTGACGTATGGGATATACATTCCTACCAGGAGGGGCAAAGTTTCCCAAACCTCAAAATGCCTATAAATACACCCCTCACCACCCACAAATCAGTTTAACGCATAGCCAAGAAGTGGGGTGATAAGAAAAAAGTGCAAAAGCATAAAAAATAAGAATTGGAATAATTGTGCTTTATACAAAAAAATCATAATCACCACAAAAAGGGGTGGGCCTCATGGACTCTTGCTAATATGAAAGAATTAATTTATCAGGTAAGTTCTTACATAAATTATGTTTTCTTTCATGTAATTAGCAAGAGTCCATGAGCTAGGTGACGTATGGGATAATGACTACCCAAGATGTGGATCTTCCACGCAAGAGTCACTAGAGAGGGGAGGGATAAAATAAAGACAGACAATTCCGCTGAAAATAATCCACACCCAAAATAAAGTTGAAATCTTATAATGAAAAAAACTGAAATTATAAGCAGAAGAATCAAACTGAAACAGCTGCCTGAAGTACTTTACTACAAAAACTGCTTCAGAAGAAGAAAACACATCAAAATGGTAGAATTTAGTAAAAGTATGCAAGAAGACCAAGTTGCTGCTTTGCAAATCTGATCAACCAAAGCCTTCATTCCTAAACGCCCAGGAAGTAGAAACTGACCTAGTAGAATGAGCTGTAATCCTTAGAGGCGGAGTTTTACCCGACTCGACATAAGCATGATGAATTAAAGATTTCAACAAGATGCCAAAGAAATGGCAGAGGCCTTCTGACTGACCTTTCCTAGAACGGAAAAGATAACAAATAGACCTAGAAGTCTTTCAGAAATTCTTACTAGCTTCAACATAATATTTCAAAGCTCTAACTACATCAAAGAATGCAATGATCTCTCCTTAGAATTCTCAGGATTAGGACACAATGAAGGAACCTCAATTTCTCTACTAATGTGTTAGAATTCACAACCTTAGGTAAAAATTTAAAAGAAGTTCGCAACACCGCTTATCCTGATGAAAAATCAGAAAAGGAGACTCACAAGAAAGAGCAGATAATTCAGAAACTCTTCTAGCAGAAGAGATGGCCAAAAGAAACAAAACTTTCCAAGAAAGTAATTTAATGTCCAAAGAATGCATAGGTTCAAACGGAGGAGCTTGAAGAGCCCCCAGAACCAAATTCAAACTCCAAGGAGGAGAGATTGACTTAATGACAGGTTTTATATGAACGAAAGCTTGTACAAAACAATGAATATCAGGAAGATTAGCAATCTTTCTGTGAAAAGAACAGAAAGAGCAGAGATTTGTCCTTTCAAGGAACTTGCAGACAACCTTTATCCAAACCATCCTGAAGAAACTGTAAAATTCTCGGAATTCTAAAAGAATGCCAGGAAAAATGATGAGAAAGACACCAAGAAATGTAAGTCTTCCAGACTCTATAATATATCTTTCTAGATACAGATTTACGAGCCTGTAACATAGTATTAATCACAGAGTCAGAGAAACCTCTTTGACTAAGAATCAAGCGTTCAATCTCCATACCTTTAAATTTAAGGATTTGAGATCCTGATGGAAAAAAAGGACCTTGCGACAGAAGGTCTGGTCTTAACGGAAGAGTCCACGGTTGGCAAGAGGCCCTATCGGACAAGATCCGCATACCAAAACCTGTGAGGCCATGCTGAGCACGAGCCAGAACTAACAAGCATTCCTTCAGAATCTTGGAGATTACTCTTGGAAGAAGAATAGAGGCGGAAAGAGATAGGCAGGATTATACTTCCAAGGAAGTGACAATGCATCACTGCTTCCGCCTGAGGATCCCTGGATCTGGACAGATAACCTGGGAAGCTTCTTGTTTAGATGAGAAGCCATCAGATCTATTTCTGGAAGTCCCCACATTTGAACAATCTGAAGAATACCTCTGGGTGAAGAGACCATTCCAGTATTTCGAGATACTTCTTTCATAGCCAGAGGACTGTGAGTCCCCTCCTTGATGATTGATGTATGCCACAGTTGTGTGACATTGTCTGTCTGAAAACAAATGAACGATTCTCTCTTTAGAAGAGGCCATGACTGAAGAGCTCTGAAATTGCACGGAGTTCCAAAATATTGATTGGTAATCTCACCTCCTGAGATTCCAAACCCCTTGTGCTGTCAGAGACCCCCAAACAGCTCCCCAACCTGTCAGACTTGCATCTGTTGAAATTACAGTCCAGGTCGGAAGAACAAAAGAAGCCCCCTGAAGTAAACGATGGTGATCTGTCCACCACGTCAGAGAGTGTCGTACAATTGGTTTTAAAGATATTAATTGAGATATCTTTGTGTAATCCCTGCACCACTGGTTCAGCATACAGAGTGAAGAGGTCGCATGTGAAACGAGCAAAGGGGATCGCGTCCGATGCAGCAGTCATGAGACCTAGAATTTCCATGCATAAGGCTACCGAAGGGAATGATTGTGATTGAAGGTTTCGACAAGCTGAGATCAATTTTAGACGTCTCTTGTCTGTCAGAGACAGAGTCATGGACACTGAATCTATCTGGAAACCTAAAAAGGTTACCCTTGTCTGAGGAATCAATGAACTTTTCGGTAAATTGATCCTCCAACCATGATTTTGAAGAAACAACACGAGTCGATTCGTATGAGATTCTGCTAAATGTGAAGACTGAGCAAGTACCAAGATATCGTCCAAATAAGGAAATACCACAATACCCTGTTCTCTGATTACAGACATAAGGGCACCGAGAACCTTTGTAAAAATTCTTGGAGCTGTTGATAGGCCAAACGGCAGAGCCACAAACTGGTAATGCTTGTCTAGGAAAGAGAATCTCAGAAACTGATAGTGATCTGGATGATTCGGAATATGCAGATATGCATCCTGTAAATCTATTGTGGACATATAATGCCCTTGCTGAACAAAAGGCAGGATAGTCCTTATAGTTACCATTTTGAATGTTGGTATCCTTACATAACGATTCAATATTTTTAGATCCAGAACTGGTCTGAAGGAATTCTCCTTCTTTGGTACAATGAAGAGATTTGAATAAAACCCCAGCCCCTGTTCCAGAACTGGAACTGGCATAATTACTCCAGCCAACTCTAGATCTGAAACACATTTCAGAAATGCTTGAGCTTTCGCTGGATTTACTGGGACACGGGAAAGAAAAAATCTCTTTGCAGGAGGCCTTATCTTGAAGCCAATTCTGTACCCTTCTGAAACAATGTTCTGAATCCAAAGATTGTGAATTGAATTGATCCAAATTTCTTTGAAAAATCGTAATCTGCCCCCTACCAGCTGGGCTGGAATGAGGGCCGAACCTTCATGTGGACTTGGGAGCTGGCTTTGGTTTTCTAAAAGGCTTGGATTTCTTCCAGACTGATGATGGTTTCCAAACTGATACCGCTCCTGTGGGTGAAGGATCAGGCTTTTGTTCCTTATTGTGACGAAAGGAACGAAAACGATTATTAGACCAAATTTACCTTTAGATTTTTTATCCTGTGGTAAAAAAGTTCCTTTTCCTCCAGTAACAGTTGAGATAATAGAATCTAACTGAGAACCAAATAATTTATTACCCTGGAAAGAAAGGGAAAGCAAAGTTGACTTAGAAGACATATCAGCATTCCAAGTTTTAAGCCATAAAGCTCTTCTAGCTAAAATAGCTAGAGACATATACCTGACATCAACTCTAATGATATCAAATATGGCATCACAAATAAAGTTATTAGCATGTTGAAGAAGATTAACAATGCTATGAGAATTATGATCTGTTACTTGTTGCGCTAAAGCTTCTAACCAAAAAGTTGAAGCTGCAGCAACATCCGCTAAAGATATAGCAGGTCTAAGAAGATTACCTGAACATAAGTAAGCTTTTCTTAGAAAGGATTCAATCTTCCTATCTAAAGGATCCTTAAAGGAAGTACTATCTGCCGTAGGAATAGTAGTACGTTTAGTAAGAGTAGAGATAGCCCCATCAACTTTAGGGATTTTGTCCCAAAACTCTAATCTGTCAGATGGCACAGGATATAATTGCTTAAAACGTTTAGAAGGAGTAAATGAATTACCCAAATTATTCCATTCCCTGGAGATTACTTCAGAAATAGCATCAGGGACAGGAAAAACTTCTGGAATAACTACAGGAGATTTAAAAACCTTATTTAAACGTTTAGATTTAGTATCAAGAGGACCAGAATCCTCTATTTCTAATGCAATTAAAACTTCTTTAAGTAAAGAACGAATAAATTCAATTTTGAATAAATATGAAGATTTATCAGCATCAACCTCTGAGACAGAATCCTCTGAACCAGAGGAACCATTATCAGAATCAGAATGATGATGTTCATTTAAAAATTCATCTGAAAAATGAGAAGTTTTAAAAGACCTTTTACGTTTACTAGAAGGAGGAATAACAGACATAGCCTTCTTAATGGATTTAGAAACAAAATCTCTTATGTTAACAGGAACACTCTGAGTATTAGATGTTGACGGAACAGCAACAGGTAATGTAACATTACTAAAGGAAATATTATCTGCATTAACAAGTTTGTCATGACATTCATTACAAACAACAGCTGGAGGAACAGATACCATAAGTTTACAACAGATACACTTAACTTTGGTAGATCCAGCACCAGGCAGCGTTTTTCCAGAAGTATCTTCTGACTCAGTGTCAATCTGGGACATCTTGCAATATGTAATAGAAAAAACAACATATAAAGCAAAATTGATCAAATTCCTTAAATGACAGTTTCAGGAATGGGAAAAAATGCCAGTGAACAAGCTTCTAGCAACCAGAAGCAATAAATAATGAGACTTAAATAATGTGGAGATAATAGTGACGCCCATATTTTTTAGCGCCAAAAAAGACGCCCACATTATTTGGCGCCTAAATGCTTTTGGCGCCAAAAATGACGCCAAATCCGGAACGCCGACGCTTTTGGCGCAAAAAAACGTAAAAAATGACACAACTTCCGGCGCCGGAAACAGAAAATTTTTTGGCGACAAAAAAGTCCGCGCCAAGAATGACGCAATAAAATGAAGCATTTTCAGCCCCCGCGAGCCTAACAGCCCACAGGGAAAAAAGTCAAATTTTAAGGTAAGAAAAAAATTGATTATTCATATGCATTATCCCAAATATGAAACTGACTGTCTGAAATAAGGAATGTTTGAAAATCCTGAGTCAAGGCAAATAAATGTTTGAACACATATATTTAGAACTTTATATAAAAGTGCCCAACCATAGCTTAGAGTGTCACAGAAAATAAGACTTACTTACCCCAGGACACTCATCTACATGTAGTAGAAAGCCAAACCAGTACTGAAACGAGAATCAGTAGAGGTAATGGTATATATAAGAGTATATCGTCGATCTGAAAAGGGAGGTAAGAGATGAATCTCTACGACCGATAACAGAGAACCTATGAAATAGACCCCGTAGAAGGAGATCATTGAATTCAAATAGGCAATACTCTCCTCACATCCCTCTGACATTCACTGCACGCTGAGTGGAAAACCGGGCTCCAACCTGCTGCGGAGCGCATATCAACGTAGAATCTAGCACAAACTTACTTCACCACCTCCATAGGAGGCAAAGTTTGTAAAACTAATTTGTGGGTGTGGTGAGGGGTGTATTTGTAGGCATTTTGAGGTTTGGGAAACTTTGCCCCTCCTGGTAGGAATGTATATCCCATACGTCACTAGCTCATGGACTCTTGCTAATTACATGAAAGAAATATATTTTCTACTGAGAGAAGAACAAAGCTATTTTAACACTTATGCTTAGTAATATGAAAGCGAGAATAAGAGCGCTATTGATCTAACTTGAGCAGTGTTAGCGCTAATATGTTTGTGCTCCACTTGTAATCTGGCCCTAAACATATTGCACACTAACTCCTCTAGAAGTAAGCTTTTTGTGCACGTCAATAGTGCTTGTATTAGAAGTTTAAAGTA